>NC_091953.1:6991646-7037028 GCF_031021105.1 Erythrolamprus reginae | reverse complement strand
AGGAAGCCCTACACTACTTTAGACAGATGGCTTTCCGATCTCTTCTTTAAAAACTTCCAGTGTTGGAGCATTTACAACTTCTGGTGGCAAGCTGTTCCACCGATTAATTGTTCTAACCGTCAGGAAATTTCTCCTTAGTTCTAAGTTGCTTCTCTCCTTAATTAGTTTCCACCCATTGCTTCTTGTTCTACCATGTCGTTTGGCGGGCGCCAGGGGAAGAGCCTTCTCTGTGGCGGCCCCGACCCTCTGGAATCAACTTCCCCAGAGATTAGAACAGCCCCCACCCTCCTTGTCTTTTGCAAGTTACTCAAGACCCACCTATATCGCCAGGCATGGGGAAACTAAGACATCTCCCCCAGGCTTTCTTATATTTTATGTTTGGTATGTATGTGTTGTATGGTTTTTAACAGTTGGTGTTTTTTATATAATTTTTATTATTAGATTTGTTCCATTGTTATACTGTTTTTATTATTGTTGAGCCGCCCCGAGTCTTCGGAGAGGGGCAGCATACAAATCTAATAAATTGAAATTGAAATTGAAATCAGGAGCTTTGGAGAATAGGTTGACGCCTTCTTCCTGCCGCACGAATCCCAGCGACCGGTTAGGTCCCACAGAGTTGGCCTTCTTCGGGTCCCGTCGACTAAACAATGTCGTCTGGCGGGACCCAGGGGAAGAACCTTCTCTGTGGGGGCCCCGACCCTCTGGAACCAGCTCCCCCCTGAGATTAGGATTGCCCCCACCCTCCCTGTCTTTCGTAAACTCCTTAAGACCCACCTCTGCCGTCAGGCATGGGGGAACTAAAACACCTCCCCCTTGCCCATGTTGTTTTGTTGATTGATTGACTGTGTGCCTATTTTTTATATATATTGGGATTGTTTTATGAAATTAGTAATTTTAAATTGTAATTAGATTGGTGGGCATTGGATTTGTTATTGTGTACTGTTTTTTATTATTGTTGTGAGCCACCCCGGGTTTTCGGAGAGGGGCGGCATATAAATCCAATAAATCTAATCTAATCTAATCTAATCTAATAATAATAATAATTTATTAGATTTGTATGCAACCCCTGAGATATTGGAACACTGCTATCATGTCTCCCTTGGTCCTTCTTTTCATTGAACTAGAATAGAATCACAGAATTGGGTCCTTGAAACATAGAAACATAGAAGATTGACAGCAGAAAAAGACCTCACGGTCCATCTAGTCTGCCCTTATACTATTTCCTGTATTTTATCTTACAATGGATATATGTTTATCCCAGCATGTTTAAATTCAGTTACTGTGGTTTTATCTACCACGTCTGCTGGAAGTTTGTTCCAAGCATCTACTACTCTTTCAGTGAAATAATATTTTCTCACGTTGCTTTTGATCTTTCCCCCAACTAACTTCAGATTGTGTCCCCTTGTTCTTGTGTTCACTTTCCTTTTACAGCTTTTTTAAAATGTTTCTGTACACAATTTCATGTTACAATGCTATTTGGGTTTCTTTTAACCTTCATTAACATTTATCGATCTATATACAGTACCCTATATTATATTACTTAACAGTGTGCTAAGTTGTCTTAAAAATCAAGCATTTGGATCAATCATTGCTAGGGATTATTCTATCTGCTCTGAAAAACGAGGGAGGGGAAAGAGAATGTGTTGGCTCTTTGATGCCATCTAGCGGTCGGGACTTTTGCAGCTAACCTCGCAGTCCGCTCGGCATACATTTCCCATCGTACTTTGAGGCCAGAAAAGAGAAGGACGTCCAGGTCATATAAAAACTACATTTCCCAGACAGCCATAGGATTCCAGACCGGAAGCCAGTTGTGTGTGTGGTTTTTTTTTTTTTAAAAAAAGACTTGCTTTGAGTGACTTATGGTGTAAATTCTGCATTTCCAGCGAGAAGGCGGTGGGAAAATGTTGCCCGTGAGTTCAAGGCTTGCGAGTCTGTTGTTGCGAGACGTCCAAAGCTTTTCTACACGGTTCAGAGGTGAGACAACTTTTAGCTTCGCTTGCAATGCTGAGAAACCGAGACAGCCAAGTGGAGTTTTTCGCCTGGGTTTATTATTCCAAAACAATGCTGCGTGTTTGGCTTTGCTAATTTCTCAGGATTATATCAGAGAAATATTCTGAAATATTACGTCCGATATTAAGCCTACGCCATTGGAACAAAGTCAGACCTGTGTTTAAAACTACTTTTAAAACTCAAGTTTATATAGATATTAGTTTGCATTCAGTTGGTGCTTCGTTACATTCTCTGCCTCTCTACATCTCTATCTATCATCTATCTCTAACTATATCTATAATATCTATCTATCTATCTATCTATCTACATCTATCTGTCTGCCTCTCTATATCCATCAATATCTGCCTGCCTCTCTCTCCCTCCCCCTCTCTCTCCCTCTCTATCTATCTATCATCTATATCTATCAAGCTATCTCTACCCCTATCAATATCTGTCTGTCTGTCTGTCTGTCTGTCTGTCTATCATCTTTATCAAGCTATCTTAACCCTATCAATGTCTGTCTGTCTGTCTGTCTGTCTGTCTATCATCTATATCAAGCTATCTCTATCCCTATCAATATCTCTCTCTCTCTCTCTCTCTATCTATCTATCTATCTATCTATCTATCTATCTATCTATCTATCTATCTATCTATCTAATCTATCTGTCTGTCTATCTATCAAACTATCTCTATCTCTATCCCTATCTATCATCTATATCTTTCTACCATCTATCTATCTATCTATCTATCTATCATCTATATCAAGCTATCCCTATCCCTATCAATATCTATCTATCTATCTATCAATTTATCTATCTATCTATCATGTTTTTAATAGGAAAGTGAACACAAGAACAAGGGGACACAATCTGAAGTTAGTTGGGGGAAAGATCAAAAGCAACATGAGAAAATATTATTTTACTGAAAGAGTAGTAGATCCTTGGAACAAACTTCCAGCAGTTGTGGTAGATAAATCCACAGTAACTGAATTTAAACATGCCTGGGATAAACATATATCCATCCTAAGATAAAATACAGAAAATAGTATAAGGGCAGACTAGATGGACCATGAGGTCTTTTTCTGCCGTCAGACTTCTATGTTTCTATGTTTCTATCTGTCTATCTATCTGTCTGTCTGTCTATCTATCATCTATATCTATCAAGCTATCTCTATCCCTATCAATATCTATCTATCTAACTATCTCTCTCTCTATCTCTCTCTATCTATCTTTCTAATCTATCTGTCTGTCTGTCTATCTATCAAGCTATCTCTATCCCTATCAATATCTCTATCTATCTATCTATCTATCTATCTATCTATCTATCTATCTATCTATCTAAACCAAAAAAGGTTTGCCATCACTGGCATAGTCTATGCACGTATATAAATGCAAGAAGAGACAGAAGTGTGTTGGTGCAAATTCACCTGGCTTAATTTGGACTCAGAATATCATAGAAACTCTCCTGTGGAGTTGCTGGTTGGGGAATTCTGGGAGTTGAAGTCCACACGCCTTAAAAGTGGCTGAAGTTGGGCAACCCAGCCTTAGAAGAGGATCAAATGTTATTTGACATAATCCGGTCATTCAGCTGTGTCCTGCTTCTCAGGTTTGCTGCTTCCGCCTCCGCGCAGTCCTATGATATGAGGCGAGTCGAAATCACGCCGCTGGAGCAACGGAAACTGACCTTCGACACCCATCGTCTGGTGCGAGATCTGGAAGCCCATGGTGAGCAAACATCTCCAGGGAAACGTATCTGAGAACTTTCCTTCATGCAATCACAATAACTCTTAGACTTATACAGGTAGTCTTCAATTTAAGACCACAGTGGTAGAGCCCAAAATTTATAGTTGGTCTCTTCAGCCTTGAAAGACGGTGTTTAAGGGGCGACTTGATCGAAGTGTATAAAATCATGCATGGGATAGAAAAGGTGGATAATAGTATGTTAAGAAATTTAAAGGATAAGGATGTTAGATTGAATAAGTGATTTTAATTATTTTATCATATTGTTAAAATAGATATAAAGAAGTAGAAACATAGAAGACTGACAGCAGAAAAAGACCTCATGGTCCATCTAGTCTGCCCTTATACTATTTCCTGTATTTTATCTTACAATGGATATATGTTTATCCAAGGCATGTTTAAATTCAGTTACTGTAGATTTACCAACCACATCTGCTGGAAGTTCGTTCCAAGGATCTACTACTAAGTAGATTTTAAATTGAATAATTATATAGTATTTTAGTATTTTAAGAAACTTTAAATGTACGTTTTTTATTAGCTTAATTAATTTATTTTAATTAGTGTAATTATGTTACCAAAATGATATTTTGGTAATATATTGACACAAAACTATAGATATTAGAATTGATTTTAATTATATGGAAATATAGATGTAGATTTAATAAGAAAGCAAAGTACTATAAACTGTATTTCTGTACTGATCTGATCATAGTTAGATTTTGTTTTTGTATTAGTTAGACTTCTATGATTAGCAGAGCAATGGTAGCTCCTTAAATGTTAAATGTTGTATGTATTGTCTGTCTTAAAGAAAAACAATAAAAATATGATAAGAAAAGAAAAGGTGGATAGAGCAAAATTCTTTTCTCTATCACACAATACTAGGACGAGGGGGCCCTCCCTAAAGCTCATAGGTAGGAAAGTGAGGACGAATAAAGGGGAATATTTCTTCACCCAGAGGGTCGTTGGTTTATGGAATTCACTTCCAGAAGAGGTCGTGACAGCTGTCAGCCTTCAAGGCAGGATTAGACAGATTCATGGATGCCAAGTGTATCCTTGGTGGTTATGGAAACAGATGTCCAAGTGACGCCTCTCTTTTTCAACCAGCGGAGAAGCCATCCAAAAAAAAAATGCCAAAAATTCGTGAAAAAAGTTGATGGAGCCCACGGACCAGCACTGACAGCACTGGATCCGTGACGCCATTGTCACATCATCATTGGTTCCCTAATGGTTTGGGCGATCTGGTCCGAACTGGGAGGAACCCACCCCTGGTCTACCCAGAGCGACGTAGAAACAGGCCAGTAGTCTGAGGAGTGGCATCAAGTTGGCCACACCGACCCAGCTGGCCACACCCACCCTCCCGCTGAGCTCAACCACAGTCCTGATGCGGCCCTTAATGAAATTGAGTTTTGACACCCCTGCCCTAGGTTATGGAGTCAAAAAGTCAGGATGGAGCAGTGGTTGGAGTGCAGCATTGCAGGCTACTTCAGCCAACTGCTAGCTGCAGTTCAGCAGTTCAAATCTCACCACCGGCTCAAGGTTGACTCAGCCGTCCATCCTTCCTTGGTGGGTAAAACGAGGACCCAGATTGTTGGGGCGATATGTTGATTCTGGAAACCACTTAGAGGGGGCTGTAAAGACACTATGAAGTAGTATATAAGTCTAAATGCTATTGCTATAAAACTGATTACAATTACAGTCTTCCCTCGATTTTCGCGGGTTCGAACTTCGCGAATAGCCTATACCACGGTTTTTAAAAAAATATTAATTAAAAAATACTTGGCGGGTTTTTTTCTATACCACGGTTTTTCCTGCCCGATGACATCATACGTCATTGCCAAACTAATAATTTTTGCAAATAAATAACAAAACAAATAATTATTGTTAATAAATAATTATGTTTACAAATATCAGGATCGCTAAGTGTCTTATTCAACGGTGAGTACCAGTAATAATGATGAGTAAATGGTTGTTAAGGGAATGGGAAATGGTAATTTAGGGGTTTAAAGTGTTACGGGATGGCTTGTGATACTGTCCATAGCCAAAAATGGTGTATTTACTTCCGCATTTCTACTTTGCGTAAATTTGACTTTCGCGGGCGGTCTCGGAACGCATCCCCCGCGAAAATCGAGGGAACACTGTACTATTTTAGAAGCAGATTAATCACATCAGAGTACTGCATCCAGATTTGGTGATAGCACTATAGAAAGAGTGCAGAGAAAAGCAACCAAGACGTTTAGGGAACTGGAGACTAAAATGGTGCAGTCAGGCGGTAGGGAAAGCAAGTAGGATGCTTGGCTGCATAGCTAGAGGTATAACAAGCAGGAAGAGGGAGATTATGATCCCGCTATATAGAGTGCTGGTGAGACCACATTTGGAGTACTGTGTTCAGTTCTGGAGACCTCACCTACAAAAAGATATTGACAAAATTGAACGGGTCCAAAGACGGGCTACAAGAATGGTGGAAGGTCTTAAGCATAAAGCGTATCAGGAAAGACTTCATGAACCCAATCTGTATAGTCTGGAAGACGGAAGGAAAAGCGGGACATGATCGAAACATTTAAATAGGTTAAAGGGTTAAATAAGGTCCAGGAAGGAAGTGTTTTTAATAGGAAAGCGAACACAAGAACAAGGGGACACAATCTGAAGTTAGTTGGGGGAAAGATCAAAAGCAACGTGAGAAAATATTATTTTACTGAAAGAGTAGTAGATCCTTGGAACAAACGTCCAGCAGACATGGTAGATAAATCCACAGTCACTGAATTTAAACATGCCTGGGATAAACATAGATCCATCCTAAGATAAAATACAGAAAATAGTATAAGGGCAGACTAGATGGACCATGAGGTCTTTTTCTGCCGCCAGACTTCTATGTTTCTATGTTTCTAAATACATGTCGAATGGTTGCAAGAATTGGGCATGGCTATATGCTGATTCTGTAAACTGCTTAGAGAGGGCTGTAAAGGCACTGTGAAGCAGTATATAACTCTAAATGCTATTGCTATATGCTCAACAGGTTTTGCAAAAGAACAGGCTGAAACGGTTGTCTCGGCATTAATGAGTTTGTCTTCGGTCAGCCTGGACACTGTCTACAAGGATATGGTAACGCAAGCCCAACAGGTAACCAAGCGATGGCCATTCCTTGGTGGCATCACATTCTATTATTATTATTTATTAGATTTGTATGCCGCCCCTCTCCGCAGACTCGGGGCGGCTCACAACAGTGATAAAAACAATATATATTGACAAATCTAATAATTAAAATCTAAGATAACAATTGTACATTTAAAAATCTAAAAGCAAGGAACCCCAGTATAAAAAAAACATACATACAGTCATATCATGCACTAGAACTACATAGGCAGGGGGAGATGTCTCAGTTTTAGGGACGTTAATATAAGTAATTGCTTTTTTTAAAAAATATTTTTATTGATTTTTTACAATATAAGACTCACACAACATGAAACAAGTGTTTGTGTGAATTGTGCCCACCACAAGACAAACATTCATACCCCGCCACCAAATCGGGGGTGTTTCTTGTATAAACCATTTTAACCCAAGAGCAAAGTATCTATTTACATATTATAAAGTGATTCCAATTTGTTCCTTGTAGCTTGGTCTCGGATTGTACTCGTCATATATCATCTTGCATTGTCCCATCGTCCCATCAGTTGTCGCAAGCCAGTTTCATTAACCAAATTTATCCTTTTATCCATAATCTCAAATTATATATGATCCACCCTGTACCGGTACCAATTTTGCATTGTCCATTTTGTCGCATCCTTCCAACCCAAGACTATGACCGCCTGAGCGCTTTCTATCGCTGCTTGTTTTATTTCTCTAAATTCTCCCATCTCATTACTTTTGACTAATACTGCCATTTCCTTAGTAATTGTCCATCGAATATTTAACATCCTATTAATATCCTCTTGCACTTTTTGCCAAAAATTCTGCACTACTGGGCATTCCCAAAACGTATGCATAAACACTCCTTTATCTTGGCACCTGTTCTGTCGGGCTCTCTGGTAGAATCCTCCCAAAAATTCACAGGTACAAATTTCAGACACACACACGTTTGAAAATTCAAAACAACGTTCTTTATAATGAAAATTCACTTAAACCAAGCCCTCTTTTGGTATAGCAAAGAGCCCTCGTCTCCAAACAAACTGGTAATTTATACAAGTCCCTTATCAGTCCTGTGATACTTAGCTTGCAGCTGTGAGGCAATTCACAGTCCTTCTTCTTTCACAAAGTGAAACACACTTTGCTCTGGTTTAGTTTCAAAGCAGGGAAAAATCAGCACACAAAAAGTCAAAGTCAGTAAAGCAGTCACGAAACATAACGATCAGATAATCCTCCACAATGGCCAAACCCACAGGCTGCTATTTATAGCAGCCTCACTAATTACCACAGCCCCACCCAACCGCAGGTGGCCTCATTTTCTTTGATAATAATCTCTCAGTTGTTGTTGCCTATGCATCACTCTCCGCATGCGTGGCTGTATCATTAACTCTTGTTCCGAATCCAAGGAGGAGCTAGATAATTGATCTCCTTCTGAGCTGTCTGCCCCACTCTCCTCCTCCCTGTCACTCATGTCTTCTTGGTCAGAGGAGCCTTCATCATCAGATTCCACCGGGGGCAAAACAGGCCTGCAGCATGTGGATGTCTCCCCCACATCCACAGTCCTTGGGGCAGGAGCTGGGCCAGAGCTAACCACAACAGCACCCATGCCAACAAATACCCTTAACCTTCTGCCGAAAGTATGCGAGTTGAACAGGTGTGTAATACCACTTATGTAATATTTTCCTTCCCATTTCCCTAACTCTTACATGCGCGGAAGCAAAGGAAATGCAGAAAACCAGTGAAGTCTCCCCTGTGAGAGCGTTCTCGTGTGAGATTTCACTTCCTTCACATGCACAGAAGCCAAATTTTGCACAGAGGCACACTCACGCCTACCGGTCACCAAAGCTGAAAACACAACTGCAGCACTAGCGGCTGCAACAAGGTACCCTTCCCTGCCAAAGCTGTATATGTGCACATATAAGGTACAAATACAGTGTATAAAGTTTTGCCACTACTTCCCGAAAATGTTCAATCTATTGCATTGTCATCTCATACAACATTCTTCTGACATATTCCTGGTATAAGGTTTCCTGCCTGAGCAGGGGGTTGGGCTAGAAGGCCTATCAGGGAAATTGGCGGTTTGGGAAATATCGGAATTCATGGGAAAAAACAGAATAAATCAGGGGGGGAAACCAATACCTCTACTTACGAACTTGATTCGTTCCGTGATCAGGTTCTTAAGTATAAAAGTTTGTAAGAAGAAGCAATTTTCCCCATAGGAATCAATGTAAAAGCAAATAATGCGTGCAATTGGGGGAACCACAGGGAGGGTGGAGGCTCTGTTTCTTCCCAGGAGATTCCTAGAGAGACCCCACAGAGACTTCTCCCTGCCTTTTCCAGCCCTTGTTTCCTCCCAGGAGATTCCTAGAGAGGCCCCACGGAGGCTTCCCACCTTTTCCGGCCCTCTTTCCTCCAGGAGATTCCTAGAGAGGCCCCACGGAGGCTTTCCACCTTTTCCAGCCCTCTTTCCTCCAGGAGATTCCTAGAGGCCCCAAGGAGGCTTCTCCACACATTTTCCAGCCCTGTTTCCTCCCAGGAGATTCCTAGAGAGGCCCCACGGAGGCTTCTCCCTGCCTTTTCCGGTTACAGTTTCGGAGGCTCAGGTTTGTAAGTAGAAAATGGTTCTTGAGAAGAAGCAAAAAAATCTTGAACACCTGGTTCTTATCTAGAAAAGTTTGTAAGTAGAGGTCTTCTTAGGTAGAGGTACCACTGAATTTAAAATGTTTAAAAGTCAGGGGAAAATCATGTTAAAAAAAACGGATTGTGCTGTCTGGCAGAGTCAAGCAAAAATGAGCATAACTGTGGCAACACAATACTTCCTCAGCTACCAATATTTCTCCATGGCTTAGTTGTTTGGTATGACATCATCTACGACTGTACCTTAAATAGATTGCAGGTTACGGGGAAATATCAGGGAATTTCAAAATGCTTTCCCCCCGGACACTCTGATTTCTATTTTATGTTTTTAGGAAATAACTTTGCAACAGATAATGTTTCACCTGGATTCCATTCGCAAGGATATGGTCATTCTTGAGAAGAGCGAATTTGCCAATTTGAGAGCAGAAAACGAGGTATTATTGTTAAGCGGTGTGCAGAGTAATCTTTGAGTTCTCAAAGGTACACATACACTGAGGAAACGTGGAGTCCTAGCAGATAGCCAGCTGATAGCCCAGAGAATGAGTAATGGTTCAATAGTACAATCCAGATACATTAAGTTTATAAAATATTATTTACTTTGGCAAATACCTTAGTCAAGAACAGTCCTAGTCATACACAGTTAAATCAATCAATATATATACAAAACTATAAGTCTTATTTGTTCAGTTTACAAATACATAAACCATCATTTGAACACACAGTTCTTACTACAGCAGTCACAGGGAAATAACAGAAATAGAGAGGTTCCGAAAGAATCACACTCCTGGCGCCCTCCTGTGGCCATCCATAACATTAACTCTTAAAGCAATAGTGTTTCAATACATTTAAGCATACATTAGTTGGTTTGTTTTATATATTACATAGTACTAACAATTATCTCCAAACAAAAAACAAAAAGAAAGGATTTCTTTTTTAGCTTGTGAAGGTTTTCTGTAAAATTGACACTTTTTCAGATATTATAGCTTAGGTGCAATGTTCCAAATTCAGTCGCAAACATCAGCTTGTGGGGCTGTGAATGGGATGACTGGTTGCAGCCATCAGGGCTCAAATATGTCACTGAAAAGTTATGGCCATGAAAGTCAACTTGCGTATTTTGCTGTTGCGGCTCCTTTATACCGTCTGCTGTTTTTCTGCTTTCTTCCTCTCTTCTTTAGAAAATGAAAATTGAATTGGATCAAGTTAAACAGCAGTTAATGGTAAGTAGACCAGGGACAGCTAAGCCTTTCAATTAGAGTCTTCGGAGAGGGGCGGCATACAAATCTAATAAATCATTATTATTATTATTATTATTATTATTATTATTATTATTATTATTATTATTATGTCAGTACAACACAGCAAACGAGATCACAATGCTGAATTTCGTATTTCATCACCAGTCGGGCGCTTCCCAAGCACCTAGGACTGCGTGATGTAGCGGCGAATTATGTTTGCCGATCCCAGTAACGCGGCCTTTTGCAATTGACAGATGGAGGTTTTGTCAATTCCGATGGTTTTCAAATGTCCGCTGAGATCCTTTGGCACTGCGCCCACCGTGCCAAGCACCACTGAGACCACTTTCACGGGCTTATGCCAGAGTCGTTGCAGCTCGATTTTTAGATCTTCGTATTTCACTAATTTCTCTAGCTGCTTCTCCTCAATTCTGCTGTCTCCTGGGATTGCAATGTCGATGATCCATGCTTTCTTTTTCTCCACAATCAGGATGTCTGGTGTGTTATGCTTCAGAATTCGGTCAGTCTGAAGTCGGAAGTCCCACAGTAGTTTTGCTTGCTCATTTTCAACCACCTTTTCGGGCTTATGATCCCATCAGTTCTTTGCCACTGGTAAATGGTAGTTCCGGCACAAGTTCCAGTGGATCATCTGTGCCACAGCATCATGTCTATGCTTGTAGTCAGTCTGTGCAATCTTTTTGCAGCAGCTGAGTATGTGATCGATTGTTTCATCTCTTTCTCTACATTATTAATATTATTATTATTATTATTATTATTATTATTATTATTATTATTAATTATTTAGGATGGAGCTTAAATCTGCTTTTAAAAAACAATTGCAGACAATCTTTTCAAAGAGGTGGCCTTGGTATTTTCTAAGCTTGGGGTTTCTTCGTTTCTTGCAGATTTTTCATTAGCCAAACTAGGTAACATCATTATTAGCATGACTATTTGGCAGGGACTCACTGCTCACAGTCACTCATGCTCTCATCACCTCGAGGCTCGACTACTGCAACGCTCTCTACATGGGGCTACCTTTGAAGAGTGTTCAAAAACTTCAGATCGTGCAGAATGCGGCCACGAGAGCAATCATGGGCTTTCCCAGATATGCTCATGTTTCGTCATCACTCCGCACCCTGCACTGGCTGCCGATCAGTTTCCGGTCACAATTCAAAGTGTTGGTTATGACCTACATGGCAGCTTAAAATTCTGTTGGGAGAATTGGCGCTAGACTTATGGTTAGGGGTCACCACACCATGAGGAACTGTATTGATTGCAGACTACAGGAACCATTTGCACACTCGGGTGACCCTGAGGACACAGATAAACCTCCAAGTAGCCTTAACGACCGTCTTAAAAGGATGCAAATGACCAGCCGGCTGCAAGGGGTATCAATCCTTCCAGTTCCCCACCATCCTGTCAGAGCTGAAGAAGCTTCTGGGATGAGAAGGGAAACATCTTCAAAAGAAAATAAACAAGAAAGTACAGTTGCCTCTTGGGGGGGAAAAAGCGCAACCTTTGGGATAACTTTGGCGAAATTAATTGCATCAACCGCATAAGACGGAGTGGCTGTGGGTTTTGCCTCCCAAGGACAATTCCATCTGTCCGTCCATTACCCTGGGAGGGGAATCATTGACCCCCTCAGAGAGGGTCCGCAACTTGGGCGTCCTCCTCGATCCACAGCTCACATTAGAGAAACATCTTTCAGCTGTGGCGAGGGGGGCGTTTGCCCAGGTTCGCCTGGTGCATCAGTTGCGGCCCTCTCTGGACCGGGAGTCACTGCTCACAGTCACTCATGCCCTCATCACCTCGAGGTTCGACTACTGTAACGCTCTCTACATGGGGCTACCTTTGAAAAGTGTTCGGAAACTTCAGATCATGCAGAATGCGGCTGCGAGAGCAATCATGGGCTTCCCTAAATATGTCCATGTCACACCAACACTCCACAGTCTGAATTGGTTGCCGATCAGTTTCCAGTCACAATTCAAAGTGTTGGTTATGACCTATAAAGCCCTTCATGGCATCGGACCAGAATATCTCCGAGACCGCCTTCTGCTGCACGAATCCCAGCGACCGATTAGGTCCCACAGAGTGGGCCTTCTCCGAGTCCTGTCAACAAAACAATGTTGGTTGGCAGGACCCAGGGGAAGAGCCTTCTCTGTGGCGGCCCCGACTCTCTGGAACCAGCTCCCCCCAGAGATTAGAACTGCCCCTACCCTCCTTGCCTTTCGTAAACTCCTCAAAACCCACCTTTGTCATCAGGCATGGGGGAATTGAAATATCTCCCCCGGGCCTATACAATTTATGTATGGTATGCTTGTATGTATGTCTGCTTAATAATGGGGTTTTAAAAAATATTTTAAATTGTAAATTATTAGATTTGTTATGAACTGTTTTATTGAGTTGTGAGATACAATTAGATACAAATCTAATTATTAATAATAATAATAATAATTTCTGCATAAAATGCATAATTGCATTAACTGCATAAACTAAATATTTATTTATTCATTCATTCATTCATTCAATTTTTTATGCCGCCTGACTCAGGGCGGCTTACAACATGTTAGCAATAGCACTTTTTTAACAGAGCCAGCCTATTGCCCTCACAATCCGGGTCCTCATTTGACCCACCTCGGAAGGATGGAAGGCTGAGTCAACCTTGAGCCGGTGCTGAGATTTGAACCGCTGACCTGCAGATCTAGCGGTCAGCTTTAGTGCCCTGCAGTACTGCACTCTCGCCACTTCGGTTCTAAATATGCCTTTAGAAAAACCTTGAGCGAGACCCCCCCTCCCAGCCCTGTCGCATTCTTCCACCTGCTGCAACAGTGCGGAGTAAATCATTCCTTAATAAAGAGGCTAGTCCCAATTGTGATGCAGCCAGAAGGCGGAAAGGAGCTGCTTGAAATTTCAAATAGCCCGCTCTCCAAAGAGAAAGTAGAATTTTCAGGCTGGCTTGAAAATTCAGGGGGAAACATTCTGTTTTCTCCGTCCCTAAAATTGAGAGAGAGGTGGGGGGTTTTTTCTTTAAAGAATGAAACTAACCAGATCAGAGCTGAAAACAAGCTGGACATCAACTTGGAGAGGAGCAGAGTGACCGATATGGTGAGTAGTTTGTGTTGGTATTTTTATTTTTCCTTACCTAAAAGAAGTCCTTGACTTACAACTAGAATTGGACCCCCAATTTCTGCTTCTAAGCAAGGTACCCTATTTTTCAGAGTATAAGACACACCTTCGTTTTTGGACAGGAAAAATAGGGGAAAGAATCTGCTTACCAGGTATTCATCTGGCTACTGTCCTTAGTCTGGTCTGTTTCAGCACATTGTTCTATCCCCTGGATAGGGCTTTAAAAAACCTTATTCAGAGAGAGTAACAATGAAAGAGCTTGCAAGCCAGTAAGAGGTGGGAAAATCATTAGCACCTGGTTAGCGCTGGAAAGAAACATTTGGAACAAGTAGAGCAGTGGGGGGGAAAACCCTGCAAAGACTTAGAGCGTGGAAAACATTCTTTGCAGGGAGTAACAATGAAAGAGCTTGCAAGCCGGTAAGAGCTGGGAAAATCATTACACCTGGTTAGCGCTGGAAAGAAACATTTGGAACAAGTAGAGCACTGGGGGGGGGAAACCCTGCAAAGACTTAGAGCGTGGAAAACATTCTTCGCAGGGAGTAACAATGAAAGAGCTTGCAAGCCGGTAAGAGCTGGGAAAATCATTACACCTGGTTAGGGCTGGAAAGAAACATTCAGAACAAGTAGATCAGTGGGGGGAAAACTTGCAAAGACTTAGAGTGTGGAAAACATTATTCGCAGAAAGTAACAGTGAAAGAGCTTGCAAGCCGGTAAGAGCTGGGAAAATCATTACACCTGGTTAGGGCTGGAAAGAAACATTCGGAACAAGTAGAGCAGTGGGGGGGAAACCCTGCAAAGACTTAGAGCTTGGAAAACATTCTTCGCAGAGAGTAACAATGAAAGAGCTTGCAAGCCAGTAAGAGCTGGGAACATTGTTAGCACCTGATTAAGGCTAGAAAGAAACATTCAAAACAAATAGAGCAATAAAAAAAGACTTCAAAGACAGGGTTTGGAAAACATTCTTGACAGAGAGTAACAATGAAAGAGCCTGCAAGATAAGAGCTGGGAAGATCGTTAGCACCTGGTTAGGGCTGGGGGGGAAAAGCTTTGAAAAAAGCTACATTCAAAGTATAAGACACACCTGAGTTTTCAGCCTCTTTTAGGGAGGAAAAACATTCTTCGCAGAGAGTAACAATGAAAGAGCTTGCAAGCCGGTAAGAGCTAGGAACATTGTTAGCGCTTGGTTAAGGCTAGAAAGAAATATTCGGATCTTATACTCCGAAAAATACGGTAATTGTTAAGTGAGTTTTGTCCCCATTTTGCTATCTCCCCCCCCCCTGCAGTCGTTAAGTGAATTGCATGGTCATTAAGCGAATTTGACCCACCCCATGGGTTTTGCTTCTCAGAAGCCACCTGGGAAGGCTTTTCAGCGTCAATGTACCTTCCAACAATTATTATTATTATTATTATTATTATTATATTATTATTATTATTATTATTATTATTATTATTATTATTATTATTATTATTATTATTATTATTAATTGGATTTGTATGCCGCCCCTCTCCATAGACTCGGGGCGGCTAACAACAGTAGTACAAAACAGCATGTAAATCCAATACTAAAACAGTTTAAAAACCCTTATTTGTAAAACCGAACATCCCTACAAACAAACATACCATGCATAAATTGTAAAGGCCTAGGGGGAAAGAATATCTCAGTTCCCCCATGCCTGACGACAGAGGTGGGTTTTAAGGAGCTTACGAAAGGCGAGGAGGGTGGGGGCAATTCTAATCTCCGGGGGGAGTTGGTTCCAGAGGGCCGGGGCCGCCACAGAGAAGGCTCTTCCCCTGGGGCCCGCCAAACAACAAACAAACGGTTGTAAGTCAAGGATGACCTGTACTTTTTGAGCTGATTGTGCATTCCTGGTTTTGTCAATTCTTATTTGTGTTCTCCCCCCCACAAATTCTCCAGTTCACAGATCAGGAAAGAAAGCTGATGGAAGCGTCTACAGAATTTCATAAAAAAGTAAGCGCTTCAACCTCTTTTGTGGGGTCTCCTACGTGAACTCTGTTACGGTCACAAAGGATGTTGATGCCACACTAAGCCCCAGGGAGAAAAATGACCTGTTTCTGCCAACTGCCCTGCTCACTTTGGTTACCAAATTATTATTATTATTATTATTATTTACTAGATTTGTATGCAGCCCCTCTCCGAAGACTCTGGGCGGCTCACAACAATAATAAAAACAATATTCCAGCGAAAACAAATCTAATATTAAAAAGCACATAAAACCCTATCATATTTTAAAAAGCAAACAAAATATACATACCCAAACATAAATATTAAAAAAAAAGCCTGGGGGAAAGGTGTCTCAACTCCCCCATGCCTGGCTTTATAGATGGGTCTTGAGTAATTTACGAAACACAAGGAGTGTGGGGGCAGTTCTAATCTCCAGGGGGAGTTTATTCCAGAGGGCCGGGGCTGCCACAGAGAAGGCTCTTCCCCTGGGGCCCGCCAAACGACATTGTTTGGTCGACGGGACCCAGAGAAGGCCAACATTGACAAAATTGAACGGGTCCAAAGACGGGCTACAAGAATGGTGGAAGGTCTTAAGCATAAAACCTATCAGGAAAGACTAAATGAACTCAATCTGTATAGTCTGGAGGACAGAAGGAAAAGGGGGGACATGATTGAAACATTGAAATATGTTAAAGGGTTAAATAAGGTTCAGGAGGGAAGTGGTTTTAATAGGAAAGTGAACACAAGAATAAGGGGACACAATCTGAGGTTAGTTGGGGGAAAGATCAAAAGCAACATGAGAAAATATTATTTTACTGAAAGAGTAGTAGATCCTTGGAACAAACTTCCAGCAGACGTGGTTGGTAAATCCACAGTAACTGAATTTAAACATGCCTGGGATAAACATATATCCATTGTAAGATAAAATACAGGAAATAGTATAAGGGCAGACTAGATGGACCATGAGGTCTTTTTCTGCCGTCAGTCTTCTATGTTTCTATGTAACTCTGTGGGACCTTATCGGTCGCTGGAATTTGTGCGGTAGCAGGCGGTTCCGCTGATGATGCTCTGTATGTCCTTTTAGGATTCCAGCACCAACAGTTCCCTGACAGAAGTCAACAATAAAATAGATGCTGAGATTGCAGCTCTCAAAACACTCATGGAGTCGAATAAGCTGGAAACCATCCGGTACTTAGCAGGTAGGTGCCTGGCATTAAAAGCCAGCCTCCAAAATTGGAATGCTTAGCAATTGAAACAAATGGACCTCGTTTTCTGTAG
Source organism: Erythrolamprus reginae (assembly GCF_031021105.1). Lineage (NCBI taxonomy): Eukaryota > Metazoa > Chordata > Lepidosauria > Squamata > Dipsadidae > Erythrolamprus > Erythrolamprus reginae. The sequence continues at coordinate 7,019,944 of NC_091953.1, read as the reverse complement.
TCGCTTGAATGATAAGCGCCGTGGTGGCGCAGTGGTTAGAATGTAGTATTGCAGGTTAATTCTGCCAACTGTCAGCAGTTTGATCATGATGGGGCTTAAGGTTGACTCCGCCTTCCATCTTTCTGAGGCCAGGAGGGAGGGAGGGAAGGGAAGGAAGGAGCTGTGGTCGCGCAGTGGTTAGAATGCAGTATTGCAGACTAACTCTGCTGTCTGTCACCAGTTCGATCCTGATGGGGCTGAAGGTTGAACTCAGCCTTCCATCCTTCCGAGGGGGGTAAAATGAGGACCCAGATTGTTGGGGGCAATATGATGACTCTGTAAACTGCTTAGAGAGGGCTGCAAAAGTAGCATGAAGCAGCTATTGAGAAGGAGGGAGAGAAGGGAGGAAAGGAAAGGAAGGAAGGAAGGAAGGAAGGGGAAGGAAAGGGAAGGAAGGAAGGAAATGAGTGGAAGAGGGGAAGAAGGAGAGGGAAGGAAGGAAGGAAGGAAGAGCTTTGGTCGCGCAGTGGTTAGAATGCAGTATTGCAGACTGCTGTCTGTCATCAGTTTGATCCTGGTGGAGCTCAAAGTTGACTCAGCCTTCCATCCTTCCGAGGTGGGTAAAATGAGGACCCAGATTGTTGGGGGCAAGAGGCTGACTCTATAAACCACTTAGAGAGAGTAGTAAAGCACTGTGAAGCAGTATATTAGTCTTGGGAAGTAGGGAGGGAGGGAGGAAGGGAAGGAAAGAAGGAAGGAAGGGAAGGAAGGAAGGAGGGAAGGAACAGAAGGAAGGAAGGAGGGAGAGAGGGAAGGAAGGAGGGAGCTGTGGTGGCGCAGTGGTTAGAATGCGGTATTGCAGACTGCTGTCTGTCATCAGTTCGATCCTAATGGAGCTCAAAGTTGACTCAGCCTTCCATCCTTCCGAGGTGGGTAAAATGAAGACCCAGATTGTTGGGGACAATATGCTGACTCTGTAAACCGGGCTGCAAAAGCGCTGTGAAGCACTCCATAAGTGCTACTGCTATTGCTATTTCAGTTATTTGCTCTCATTTCATACTATTCCTCACTTGTTTTCTGTTTTCTTTTGCTCTAATAATTTCATTAAAAAATGGTGAAGGGTCTGGAGGCTAAATCGTATCATGAACAATTGAGGGAACTAGGTATGTCTAGTCTAGTGAAGAGAAGGACTCAGGGTGACACTTTATGTCATCAAATAGTGTTAATTTTTGCTTCTCACACACGTCTATGGAGATTCCCAGTCATCCAGGTCATAGTTGCCTCAAAGGTGCTTTTTCAAGAGGCAACTGGACTTTTTTTCCTTGGGGAGGAAGAAGATGTTTTGCTTCTCATCCTTCTCTTCATCTATTTTGACTGGAAGGTGGAAGGATGGAAGGATTGAGTTCTGAGCAGTCAGAACTATGAACCTTCTTGGATTAGAAGCAAAACAATGGAATGGAATGGAATAGAATAGAAGAATAGAATAGAATAGAATAACAGAGTTTGGAAGGGACCTTGGAGGTCTTCTAGTCCAACCCCCTGCTTAGGCATGAAATCCTATACTACTTCAGACAAATGGTTATCCAACATCTTCTTTAAAACTTCCAGTGTTGGAGAATTCACAACTTCTTGTGGCAAGTTGTTCCACTGATTGTTCTAACTGTCAAGAAATTTCTCCTTCATTCTACGTTGTTGTTCTTGGTGGTGGTTCTTGTTCTTGTTCTTGTTTTTCTTCTTCTCTTCTTCTTCTTCTTCTTCTTCTTCTTCTTCTTCTTCTTCTTCTTCTTCTTCTCTTCTTCTTGTTCTTCTTCCTCTTCTTCTTCTCCTTCTCCTTCCTTCCTTCCTTCCTCCTCCTCCTCCTCCTTCTTCTTCTTGTTCTTCTTCCTCTTCTTCTCCTTCTCCTTCCTTCCTTCCCTTCTTCTTCTCCTTCTCCTCCTCCTCCTCCTCCTTCTTCTCTACAAAGTAAGAGTTCTCCTTGGTGGAGCTTTTCAAGGCACCTGGATGAACATTTGTTGGGAGCGGCTTAGTGGATAATTACCCTGCGCAAGCGGTTTGGACTCGCAGGTCCATATGGTCCTTTCAAATCTGTACATTTTAAGGCAGGGTGCTCTAAACATCTCTAAGATGACCATCCAGCCTCTGGTTGAAGGCCTCTTGGGAAGATCTTCAGGTGATATCAAGGGATGATATCCTGGTTGCTCTTCTCTGGTTGAGATTCTATTTAAAAAAGTGCACGAAATGATTATGTGACTGGAGACTAAAACACACGAAGAAGAGTTGCAGGAATTGGGTATGTCTACTCTAATGAAAAGAAGGACCATGGGAGACATGATAGCAGTCTTCCAATATTAGAGTCTTGAAAGGAGTTGGGCAGCTCAGAAATCTAATAAATTAAATTAAATATTTGAGGGGCTGTCCCAGAGAGGAAGAGGGTCAAGCTATTTTGCAAAGCACCCAAAGGCCAGACAAAGAATAACAGGTGGAAACTGATCAAGGAGAGATTTAACCTGGAAATAAGGAGACATTTTCTGACAAAGAGAACGATCAACTAATGGAACAGACGTTGCCTTTGCAAGTTGTGGGAGATTTCAACACTGGACATCCTTCAAGAAGAGACTGGACATCCTTCTGTTAGAAATGGTGTATGGTCACCTGCGTGGGCAAGGGAGGGTGGACTAGATCAGTGATTTTCAACCTTTTTTGAGCTATGGCACATTTTTTACATTTACAAAATCCTGGGGCACATGGAGTTGGGGGGGGCAGCTAAAAAAAGTTTGAACAAAAATTTCTCTCTCTCTTCCTCCCTTCCGCTCTATTTCTCTCCCCCCCTCTTTCTCTCCCTTCTTTTTTCTCTCTCCACCCCTCTTTCTCCCTTCCTTCCTCTCTTTTTTGCTCTCTTTCTCCCTCCCTCCCTCCCTCCATGTCTTTCTCTCTCCCACCTTCCCTCCCTCTCTTTCTCTCTCTCTCTCTCTCTTTCTTTCTTGCTCTCTCTCTTGCTTGCTTTCTCTCTCTTGTTCTCTTTCTCTCTCTTTTGCTTTCTTTCTCTCTCTCTCTCTTGCTTTCTTTCTCTCTCTCTTGCTTTCTTTCTCTCTTGTTTTCTTTCTCTTTCTTGCTCTCTCTCTTGCTTTCTTTCTCTCTTTCTTCCTTTCTTTCTCTCTTGTTTTCTTTCTTTCTCTCTCTCTCTTTCTCTCTTGCTTTCTTTCTCTCTCTTGCTTTCTTTCTCTCTCTTGTTCTCTTTCTCTCTTGCTTTCTTTCTCTCTCTCTTTCTTCCTTTCTCTCTCTTGTTTTCTTTCTCTCTCTCTTTCTTTCTCTCTCTCTCTCTTGTTTTCTTTCTCTCTCTGAGCTTCGCGGCACACCTGACCATGTCTCACAGCACACTAGTGTGCCGTGGCACACTGGTTGAAAAACACTGGACTAGATGACCTACAAGGTCCCTTCCAACTCTATAGTGCAGGCCAATTGCTTGAAACCTTTTAACCCCGAAAGGTTCACTATTGTTGTTTTTCTTCTTTTAATTTCAGCTTCTGTTTTCACCTGCCTTGCCATTGCTTTGGGATTTTATCGATTTTGGAAATAAGAAGCCCACCGATGGAGATAGGGGAGAGAAAAAGGACAGAGCAGACACCATTCCTCATTGGACACCTCCAACGTATCTGAGATAACATCTTTGGGCTGATCTTTTCAGCGTTTGATTCATCATCATCCATCACTTTGGACGAACAGCTCAACCAATCTGTGCCCAGTCAAAAAAGTTATAGAAGCGGATCTATTCGAGCTTGAAAAACGCAGGAAAAGGGTGGTTAAAAATGTACCGGATGATCCAAAAACTGCTACCAGCAATCGTGTCAATTATCCTGCGGTTAGGTTTTCTCTTCTTCAGCTTCATTCTCTTGGCCTTCGTCTTTTGGGTTGAATCTATTTGCTCTCCAACTGCAATTGAGTTGGGGACTGTAGCTTCGAGAATTCAGATTGGCTGTGAATATACACCGTTTTGCACTCCTAACATATCCAGAAGGTGCCAATAATGACATGTGTCGGTTTCTTGCTCACAAGTGCGTTTTCGACGTTAGAGATGCTGGTGGAGAAATTTCACCAGATGTTCCACTGCCCTCATATATAATAACAGTAGACATTGGGTCTCACTTGGCATTGGAAAACCAAGCAACTGAGAATGTTCCAAAACTGCTTTATCCTGGTTTAGGTGACTGAATGTACAGTGATCCCTCGATTTTCGCGGGTTCAAACTTCGCGAAACGGCTATACCACGGTTTTTCAGAAAATATTAATTAAAAAATACTCCGCTGTTTTTTTTCTATACCACGGTTTTTCCCACCCAATGATGTCATACGTCATCACCAAGAGTCACTTCTCTCTCTCTTTCTCTTTCTTTCCTGTCATTCTCTGCTTCAATCATTTTCTCATTTCTCTTTTTTTCTCCCCTTTTTTCTATCATTTCTCTCTCTCTACCTTCCACTCTCCCCCCTCTTGCTCTCTCTCTCTCTCTCTTTCTCACTCTCTCTCTCCCTCTCTGTGAGAACGCTTGCCCCACCTCTCCTGCAGCCCCCTCGCTGATAGCTGGGACGAAAGCGCTCTCAGCTAAGGGACTGTGAGAGGGGCGGGGCGGGCATTCTCAAAGCGCTCAGAGCGGCTAGCGGCCGAATGAGGAGGATAAGAAGCCGTAGCCACCAGCGCTGCTGCAGGAGGACCCGTGTCCCAAGAAAGCCGGTGAGAGGGGCGGACGGGGGGTAGCGGCGAGGGGGCCGGAGGCGCTGGGGGGGACGGGGGGCGGCCGACATTCAAAACAATCTTTGCTGGCCTCCACACTTTCGTCGCTCCCCGCCCCCAACTTCAAGCCCAGCTACTTGCGCGGACTTGGAAAAGGGTGCGTGGGGGTAGTTTTTGGCTGTCCATAGCCAAAAATAGCGTTTTTACTTCCGCATCTCTACTTCGCGGAAATTTGACTTTTGTGGGTAGTCTGGGAACGCAACCCCCGCGAAAATCGAGGATCACTGTATTGCAATAACACATGTTGTAACACTACTTCTGTTCCATTCTAGATTGGAAATCTAGGCCATTTCTAGGTGGGTCTTCTTAGGATTGCATAGCAGTTACTCTACCCTGGTGTTCCCTTAACCTGGACCACTTCCTAACACACGGACCTCAGTTCCCAGAATTCTCTTAACCAACTTGACTTTTTTTCTGGGAATTCTGGGAACGGAAAGAAGAGACACTCCAAGCTGGTTTAGGGGAGATAGGCGACAGGAAAATTAAATGTATAATAGTTTCAGAAAAGGCTGAAAGATCTGGGACAGTGGCTTTTCAACTTTAGGAACTTTAAGACGAGTGGACTTCAACTCCCAGAATTCCCCAGCCAGCATGGCTGGCTGGGGAATTCTGGGAGTTGAAGTCCACTCATCTTAAAGTTCCTAAGGCTGAAAAACACTGATTTAAGATATCATTCAGTTCTGTTCTTTGCCATTTGTTGGCCAAAACTAACTCTAGAACTTTTTGAGGTGCTATATTTATTTACTTTTTCAATTTCTATGCCGCCCAACTCTGTACAATTCTAAGTGGCTCACAGCGAATATATAAAACATCAATAATAATACTAAAGCCTCTAAAAACAGTTTAAAAATAATTTACAATGCAACAATTAAACCCCTGCATGCCACTATATCATTAAATCTTGGCCTTTTTCAGGTAAGCAAAAAAACACAAAACAAGGTGCCTTTTAAAATTTAGCCTTGCACTGTTTGTGGGGAAGGAGGAATTTTATACTGCCACAATTCTTTGAATTCTCTTTTGTGAACATTTGGTAGAAGTTACTACTGAGTGTATTTGTTAATCTTGCTAAATTTCTTCTCTTATTGAGGGTTGGATTCACCTTGGCCAATTGGCTCTTTCGGGGAAGTCTTGACGCCTGCCAGTAAATCTATATACCCCACTTACAAACTAACAGGGCCCACTTATCAAATGAGTCTTGAGACCTGGCGGCGCAGTGGTTAGATGGTGGTATTGCAGGCTAATTCTGCCCACTGCCAGTTCGATCCTGAACAGCTCAAGGTTGACTCAGCCTTCCATCCTTCCGAGGTCGGTAAAATGAGGAGTCAAGATTGTTGGGGGGGAAATAGGCTGACTCTGTAAATTGCTGGAAAGCACTGTGAAGCGGTATATCAGTCTCAGTGTTATCACTATTACGCAGTACATTAAATCTTAAATCTATGGTTTATAGCAATGATGGCAAACCTGTTAGACACCGAGTGCCCAAACTATGTGCCCAAATCGAAAGGCACAGACACACAAGCGAATATGTGCATGTATTTTCTGCCCTTTTCCAGCCTTCTTTCTGCCCATTTTCAAGGCCTTTTTCAGCTCATTTTTTCACCTTTTTTTTCTTTTGGCCCTCTTCGGGGGGGGGGTGCTTTCTTTTTGCCCGTTCTTTTTGGGGTTTTGCTCATTTTTGTGCCTTTTTTTGCCCTATATTTGGGCTTGTTTTGGTCCGTATTTGAGGATTTTTTTGGCCCATATTGAGGATTTTTTCAACCCTTATTTGAGGACTTTTTGGCCCATATTCGAAGCTTTTTTCGGCCCATATTGAGGCTTTTTTCAACCCTTATTTGAGGCCTTTTGGCCCATATTTGAGGCTTTTTTGGCCCATATTGAACCTTTTTTCAACCCTTATTTGAGGATTTTTCCAGCCCATATTGAACCTTTTTTCAACCCTTATTTGAGGCTTTTTTGGCCCATATTGAGGCTTTTTTCAATCTTTATTTGAGGCCTTTTTGGCCCATATTTGAGGCTTTTTTCAGCCTCAAGGCCAAAAAAGCCTCAAAAACAGGCCCAAAAAGCCTTGAAAATTGGCTGAAAAAAGGCCCAAAAACAAGGCATGCAAAGCCCAAAAGGTGGGTGGGTGGGACTTCGGCAATATTTGATTTATAGATGCACAGACATTTTCACTTTTTGGAAGACAAAAAAGTGTGCCTTATAATCCGAAAAATACAATACCTTGTCTCTGGTCTAAGTTGCTTTAAATTTTTGAGCCGTTCCCCAATTAGATTATCCCGAATATTGAGAGGTTTAGACAGTTTTAAACGTTCTGATGTGGGTTGAGAGGGAGGAAGGATTTATTATTATTTTTATTATTATTATTATTAAAGATATACAGTGATACCTCATGTTACAAACGCCTCATCATACAAACTTTTCGAGATACAAACCCGGGGTTTAAGATTCTTTTGCCTCTTCTTACAAACTATTTTCACCTTACAAACCCACCACTGCTGCTGGGATACCCCGCCTCCGGACTTCCGTTGCCAGCAAAGCACCCATTTTTGCGCTGCTGGGATTCCCCTGAGGCTCCCCTCAATGGGAAATCCCACCTCCGGACTTCCCGTGCTTTTGTGATGCTGCAGGGGAATCCCAGCAGTGCAAAAACGGGCGCTTCGCTGGCAATGGAAGTCCGGAGGTGGGGTATCCCAGCGAGGGGAGCCTCAGTGTAATTGCAGCATCGCAAAAACACAGAGGTCCGGAGGTGGGGTTTCCAGGACTTCGGTGTTTTTGCGATGCTGCGATTTCATTGATGCTTCCTTCGCTGGGAAACCCCACCTCCGGACTTCCATTGGAAGAGAAGTGCTCGTTTTTGCGATGCTGGGATTCCGGAGGTGGGGTTTCCCATGGAAGGGAGCCTCAGGGGAATCCCAGCAGTGCAAAAACGGGCGCTTTGGCTGGCAAAAGGGGTAAGTTTTGGGCTTGCACGCATTAATCGTTTTTCCATTGATTCCTATGGGAAACATTGTTTCATCTTACAAACTTTTCATCTTAAGAACCTCATCCCAGAACCAATTAAGTTTGTAAGACAAGGTACCACTGTACTTTAAAATGCCACATTACTTCACCGGAAACTTCAACCTGCCTTTCCAGAGCTGTATTTTCTGCAATTTATCTTTCATTGTCCTCCACTCCACCTCCCAAAAACACAGGGTGCTTAAAGCTGCCAGATGTTTTCCTTTGCGAAGGGAAGATTTAAGTACGCGTCACCAGATTCATTCCCCAGTTCCGTGAAACATCTGCACCAGACAGAACGTGTTCTTTTTTAAATTGCAGTATTGTGTTTTGTAGTTCTATCAAACACTCTTGATTCACCTTGTACTTTCCAGATGTTGGAGAAATCGTTGAATTTTTATTTATTTTTTACTTTGATATGTTGAAGGGAGGTGGTCGGAAACAGAGGCCCCAAAGCATCAGGCAGCTGGATTTCTTCAGAAATAATCCTTATTGCTTGGAATTTTATAAACTGAAATACTTGGAAGTGAATGTCTCTGTTTTAATATTGGGTGTCTTCTGCCCCCTACAGTTCACCTCTGGATTTACTACTCGGCTGCAAATTGCCAGAATTGTTGAATTGTTCAGTCCCTTCTTGCACTTTGTAAATTTTCTGACCTAGCTCCCAAACACGACAAACCCTCTGTAGTTAAATAAATACATGTATTCCCTTTATTGGGAACGCCAGTAGCCCTGGCAAATATCTCTCTCTCTCTCTCAATGCAGTCTAACAAATTTGTCTGGCAGGGAGATGAATAGTTGTCTGTCACACCCATTCACGTCCACCCCCTGCCTTTTAAATGAGGCTTGGTGGTGCAGTGGTTAGAGTGCATTACTGCAAGCTTCTGCAGACTTCTGGCTGTAGTTCACCAGTTCAAATCTCACCCGGTACCGACTCAAGGTTGACTCAGCCTTCCATCCTTCCGAGGTGGGTAAATTGAGGACCCAGATTGTCGGGAGCAAGAGACTGATTCTGTAAACTGCTTAGAGAGGGCTGTAAAACCACCATGAAGCAGTATATAAGTCTAAATGCTATTGCTATTAGAAACATAAAGACATAGAAGCAAAAAAAGACCTCAGGGTCCATCTAGTCTGCCCTTATACTATTTTCTGTATTTTTTCTTAGGATGGATATATGTTTATCCCAGGCATGTTTAAATTCAGTGACTGTGGATTTATCTACCACGTCTGCTGGAAGTTTGCTCCAAGGATCTACTACTCTTTCAGTAAAATAATATTTTCTCATGTTGCTTTTCATCTTTCCCCCAACTAACTTCAGATTGTGTCCCCTTGTTCTTGTGTTCACTTTCCTATTAAAAACACTTCCCTCCTGAACCTTATTTAACCCTTTAACATATTTAAATGTTTCGATCATGTCCCCACTTTTCCTTCTGTCCTCCAGACTATACAGATTGAGTTCATTAAGTCTTTCCTGATACGTTTTATGCTTCAGACCTTCCACCATTCTTGTAGCCTGTTTTTGGACCCGTTCAATTTTGTCAATATCTTTTGGTAGGTGAGGTCTCCAGAACTGAACACAGTATTCCAAATGTGGTCTCACCAGCACTCTATATAGCAGGATCATAATCTCCCTCTTCCTGCTTGTTATACTCTAGCTATGCAGCCAAGCATCCTACTTGCTTTCCCTACCGCCTGACGGCACTGCTCACCCATTTTGAGACTGTCAGAAATCACTACCCCTAAATCCTTCTCTTCTGAAGTTTTTGCTAACACAGAACTGCCAATGCAATACTCAGATTGAGGATTCATTTTCCCCAAGTGCATTATTTTACATTTGGGAACATTAAACTGCAGTTTCCATTGCTTTGACCATTTATCTAGTAAAGCTAAATCATTTACCATATTACAGGTGCCTCTAGGAATATCAATCCTATTGCACACTTTATTCCTGATGTAAAAATAAAACAGATGCATAACTCATATTAAACTGTTCAGTTTATTAGCGTCTTCCTCGTACAGTAAAAATTTCTTGGCTATGGGGCCACATAAGCATCACAGATTTTTTTTAAAAAAGTTAATCTTTAATGACAAGCCAGTGTATCGTAAATCAGAGTGCTTTTTAAAAACCCTTATCTGTAATGGCAACCTGGTTCGGAGACAGCCTTTCCAAATTTCAGGAACCCCCAAAACGGGTTAAATCCACGAGTCCCAAAATGGCTAGAATCCCCCCCCCCCCGAAGGCTGCAATGTTTCACTTTTAAAAGATTGCGCAAAACTGATGTTCAACAATTTTCCAAGAATATTAAACAGATGTCAAGGAAGCGAATATTAGTGAAATGTCATTAACAGTATTATATGCGTTATTTGTATTATCTGTACTATATTGTATCGTTTCTTCTCTTAGTTTTGTTTTTCACTTTTCTCTTATATGTATTCATCTTTTTGTTATTCTTTGCCTTTATGTTTGTTTATAAAATAAAAATAAAAAATTTAAAAAACTGATGTTCGACAAAATCTGGGTTAATCTGGATTTGAAGGAGAAAGGAGATTTAGGCTACGGGGCCCATGAAGTACCTCCTTCAATCAAAACCCGTAGAAACTTCGATGCAACTTGAGTTTCAACGGGTGGACTTGTGTGCACGGACAGGTTATACCAGGGGTGAATTGCTACCAGTTCCGGCGTACTGGTAGTGACTGCGGGTGGTTCAGAGAACCAGTAGCAGAAGCATTGTGAGGCTCTGCCCATCTGCTCGGACATCACCATCTTTTTTTTTAACCCTCTGTGCATGCACAAAGCCATCTACTCATGCTCAGTGGGTGAAAAAGTGTGCGTAATGCATGCATGCAAGCAAAAAGTGCACTTCTGAGTAGATTTCACCATTGGGTTATACGTTACCCTTTTCCCTTCAAATTCAGATTTTCGCAATGCAATATATTTTATGATTGCCACAAACAGATGTGCTTCGACTAACTAAGGAGGCAACATTGTTAGTTAACCTACTTTTGTGTTTACGGTTGTATACACGAAGGCGACTGAATTTAATTTTGCTCTGAGTAAAATGCTTGCTTTTGTTTACTACTTGTTTACTTCTTGCTTTTCCTTAGCATCTTTTTACAACCACACCGCCAGCGCCAAAGACAGGCCTTTTCTTCAATTTCTTCTCTTTCTTGGGGTCAAAACTCGCTTTCGGCAAATCGGAGGCTGCTTGCTTTGAGTCAGGCTGTTCTTTTGGGAAATCCAGGGAATCCTACAAGAAATTAACATCATTCTCTGCTCTGGGTGGTAAACAATGTCGAAAGAGAGATTTTAAAAAGGTGTTAACACCAATAGCGACTTGGTCTTCTAGGGCACTGTTTCCCAACCTTGGCAACTTGAAGATATCTGGACTTCAATTCCCAGAATTCCCCAGCCAGCAGTTGAAGTCCAAATATCTTCAAGTTGCCAAGGTTGGGAAACTCTGTTCTAGTCCAGTGATTTTCAACTTTTTTTGAGCCGCGGCACATTTTTTACATTTACAAAATCCTGGGGCACACCACCACCCAAACTGACACAAACTGACATTCTAAGACACTCTCCTCTCTTTTTCCATCCCTGTCTCCTCCCCCCTTGTGTGTGTGTGTGTATACACACTCTTGAACCATTTCCAAAACAGGTGAGGGCTGGGGTCTTTCTCTCTCTTATTCTTTGGGTGCTTTTTATCATATGCTTTAAATCAAGAGTCACTTCTCTCTCTTTTGTTTCTCTCTCTTTCCTCTCATTCTCTGTTTCAATCATTTTCTCATTTCTCTTTTCTTCTCCCCTTTTTGCTCTCATTTCTCTCTCCCTTCCTCTCTTTCTTTCTCTTTCTCTTTCTTTCTTTCTTTCTCTTTCACTCTTTCTCTCTTGCTTTCTTTCTCTCTTGTTTTCTTTTTCTTTCTCTCTCCCTTCCTCTCCTTTCTCTCTTTCTTTCTCTTTCTCTCTTGCTTTCTTTCTCTCTTGTTTTCTTTCTCTCTCTCTCTCTCTCACTCTCCTCTCTCTCTTTCTTTCTTTCTCTTTCTCTCTTGCTTTCTTTCTCTTTCTCACTCTCTTGCTTGCTTTCTCTCTTGTTTTCTTTCTCTCTTTCTTTCTCTCTCTCTCTCCCTTCCTCTCCTCTCTTGCTTTCTTTCTCTTTCTCTCTCACTCTCTCTCTTGCTTGCTTTCTCTCTTATTTTCTTTCTCTCTCTTTCTCTCTCTATCCCTTCCTCTCCTCTCTCTTTCTTTCTTTCTCTTTCTCTCCCTCTTGCTTTCTTTCTCTTTCTCTCTCACTCTCTTTCTCTCTTGCTTTCTTTCTCTCTTGTTTTCTTTCTCTCTTTTTCTTTCTCTCTCCCCCTCTCTCCTTCTTTGCGGCACACCTAACCATGTCTCGCGGCACACTGGTTGAAAAACACTGTTCTAGGGAAGCAAGCAGACAACTGATTTAAACTGGTTTAGATTAAATACCAAGATTCATTTGGAAAGGACATATTTGTCCCAGCATCCTCCCAAATGCTGGCTGGGGCATTCTGGGAGTTGAAGTCTACCCAGGTTAAAGCTGTACCTACCAAGATGGAGAAAGACCGATCTAGCCACCCTGTCCATAACCAACATGCCTGCAGTCCCTGTCCTAATGTCCCCTTTTATTGTGCATCCCTTTCATGTATTAATAACCATGTTTATACCTACGTCTGTTATTTAATACATGCTTGACTAAATGAACGAATGAACATATCCAATCATCAAGAATGCCAAGAAGAATCACAATTGATCTAAAACAAAAATAGTACTCACCACCGAGATCTTATGGGTTAAAGACACCTCGTTTTTTCCTTGTAGCTCTCTGAGTTTTCCGACTTCTGCCCGGGCTTCGTCCAATTGAGCTTCCAACTTCTCCCGTCGCATCTGCTCGTATTCCAGCTGCACATTCAGCTCAGAGATGGTCCTTGTCCAGGCAAGACCAAAACAAAAGCTTCAGGAGATGCTACAGGAGCTTGCCCAGGATTTCTGTTGCTAACCGACAGCGCTAATGGTTGTGAAGTGAGTTTTGCAATTTTTACAAGCTGTCTCCAACATTAAGCGAAGCGCCACCGTTGTGCGGTTGGTCACCTGGTTGGAAAGTGATACTGGATTCCCTATTGACTTTGCTTGTCAGGTTTAGGCCTGATCCTTGAGACACTGCAATAATCTCCCATCCCCATTTGAAAATGGGTCTCCGCTCCCTTCCACCCCCGTAAAACGAAATTAAATTCTATATAACTTAACCCGAAAAGATCAATTACCAAATTACAGATAAGAGGAATAGTAATATAACGACAGATGACAAGTCGAATGACATAAAGAATAAATAAAACCAAAATGGATTGAAACCTTTAAATAACATTTAAAACAACAAGTTACAACATAGCTGTCAACAAATATTATTATTATTATTTTTAATTATTATTATTATTTATTAGATTTGTATGCCACCCCTCTCCAAAGACTCGGAGCGGCTCACAACAACAAATATGATTGATAAACTTGTTATATATGTGGAAGGTTTGTATGGTAACGTTATAAACTCAAGGAGATTAGTATGATTATTAATTACATATGATTCACTCGCAGAGAAAATTCAATTCAATTCAATTCAATTTATTAGATTTGTATGCCGCCCCTCTCCGAATAAATGTAAATTGTATTATGAAGACCCAAATAACAATATGTTATATAGATTTACTTATATATTGACTAAATTATTATGAACAAATGCTTTAAATTGTTCCTTTAGTACCTTTCTTATGATGTTTACCATTTACATTACACTATGGAAAATATTTTTTTCTACATTGTTTGTTTGTTTGTACTATTATTATTTTTCTGTTTTGTTTTGTTTGATTTTCTTTATTATAAATGTTTCTTCTTTTCTATGTTTGTTTTTAAACATATATTTAATAAAGATTATTTTTTTTAAAAAGAAAGAAAGAAAATGAGTACTCAGATTAGGCACTGATGCAAAAGTAGTGGAGTAGTGCTTAAGGTGCTGGCCTAGAAATCCAGAAGATTGGGAGTTCTAGTCCTGCCTTAGGCATGAAAAGTCAGCTGGGTGATCCTGGACCAAGCACCAGGTGACTGTGAGTTCTAGTCCTGCCTAGGGCATGTAAGCTTTGAAGATGATTTTGGAAAAACTATATAAACATTACAGTTACAGAAACAATCGTATGCTTTAAGCCCTGGAATCAAAGAAAAAAGCTTGGATTGGCTCTATCCTAATTCAGTAGGGAATAAGAAAGAGAGAAAGGAAAACACGGGCTTTCAAAACTGATGTTAGCCTTTGAGGTAGGGGGGAAAAAACAGACTCTACTAATTCTGCTTTATTGATCCGGACGATAGTAACAGAAGCTTTCATGTTTCATTGAATTTAATGGGGGTCTGTGATGCAGTCAGCCAGCAGAGGGCAGCAAAACAACAAATTTCAAGAAGTGAATTATTTCTATGATGAAGGAAGAGTAATCATTCTGTTATTATAACCACACAAAAAAATGAGAATAAAATTATTATTGTTGTTGTTGTTGTTGTTGTTGTTATTGTTGTTGTTGTTATGTCAATACAACTCGGCAAACGAGATCACTATGCTGGATTTTGTATATTATTATTATTATTATTATTATTATTATTATTATTATTATTATTATTATTATTATTATTATTATTATTATTTAGATTTGTATGCCACCCCTCTCCGAAGACCTAAGAAAATTATATGAATGAAATTTTGATTATGGGGCATTTAGTTATAATAAAGCAAAGGGATGCACGCACATATGAGATTTCGGTGATTTTTTGCATGCACGGAAGCAAAAAAAATCGCCGAAATCTGGCACGCACAGACGCAGGCATCCTCTCGTGAGATTTTGCTTCCTGAGCATGCGCAGAAGCAAAATTTCGCTGGGACGCACAGGCGTGCATGCCGGCAACTTGAAGCTGCACGTCCAGCACATTGGTAATGGCGATAAGTAGCAACGCCCACCTGGGGGGCGGAGCTTTGAGCTCTCTTCATGACTGGCTCTCCAACAACAGACAGGCATGAGCAAAATGGGAGCATTTCATCCCTGGACCAAAGTCACCCAGCTGACTTTGTCTAAGGTGAAACTAGAACTCACTCTCTCCTGGTGATTTGCTCAAAATAACCCAACCGGCTTTCATGTCTAGGATAGGACTCGAACTCACCCTCTCCTGGTGATTGGCCCCAAATCAGCCAGCCGGCTTTCATATCTAAGGCAGAACTAGAGCTCACCACCTCCTGGTGATTGGCCCAAAGTCATGTGACCACCTTTCTCTCACCATCTACCAATTCTTAAGCTGGCACCTTAACCACTACACAAGAACGGCTATCATCATTTTTTATTATTATTATTTTTTATTTGTTTATTTTGTCCAATACACAGTACATATTGAAGAGAATAGACATGTAGTATTATATATAAAGAAAAGGATAAAAGAAAAGATATAAAAATAGAGGAGAAGATATATGAAAGGAAGAAAAGATATATGATATATGAGATAAAGGAAAGATAATTGGACAGGGGACGAAAGGCACAGTGGTGCACTTATGCACGCCCCTTACTGACCTCCCAGGAACCTGGAGAGGTCAATCGTGGACAGTCCAAGGGAGAAATGTTGGGGGTTAGGGGTTGACACAATTGAGTCCGGTAATGAGTTCCACGCTTCGACAACTCGATTGCTAAAGTCATACTCCCTACAGTCAAGTTTGGAGCGATTAATACTAAGTCTGAATCCGCCGCGTGCTCATGTGTTGTTGCGGTCGAAGCTGAAGTAGTCACTGACAGGCAGGATTTTGCAGCATATGATCTTGTGGGCATGAATGCAACCATCGTGAATTCAACGCTAGTGAAATTTCTCAGGCACTTTCGGGGGGGGGGGGTGTCTTACCTTTCAAGCCTCTTCTCTTTGAGTTTGGTCTCCCTTTCCTGGGGAGTGATGCCTCCAAGCTGCTTGAAGTTGCTGATGGCCATTTCTAGCAGGCCTTGTAACTCTTCCACTTTCTGGTAGGCTCTTTCTGCAAGAGGAGGTTTTAATAATAACAACAACAATGTTGGAAAGGACCTTGGAGGTCTTCTAGTCCAACCCACTGCTTAGGCAAGGGACCCTACACTACTTCAGACAAATGTGATCCAACATCGTCTTAAAAACTTCCAATGTTGGAGCATTCCCAATTTCTGGAGGCAGGCTATTCTACGGATTAATTATTCTATTTATTTATTTATTTATTTTGTCCAATACACAATGAGGGTTTTAGTGGGTATATATCTATATACACATAGTAAAATACATGATGAAGGTTATAGAGGAGATACGCATAGTAAAATATATCTAAGAATTAATAGAAAAGAAGGTATAGCAATAGAACATATCAATGAAAGAATAGAAGAAGAGATATATGAATAGAAGAAAGGTATAGGAGATATAGGGGAGCAATAGGACAGGGGACGGAAGGCACTCTAGTGCACTTGTTCTGGCCCCTTACTGACCTCTTAGGAATCTGGAGAGGTCAACCGTAGATAATTTAAGGGTAAAGTGTTGGGGGTTTGGGGATGACACTATGGAGTCCGGTAATGAGTTCCACGCTTCGACAACTCGGTTACTGAAGTCATATTTTTTCCAGTCAAGTTTGGAGCGGTTAATATTAAGTTTAAATATGTTGTGTGCTCTTGTGTTGTTATGGTTGAAGCTGAAGTAGTCGCCGACAGGCAGGAGGTTGCAGCATATGATTTTGTGGGCAATACTTAGATCTTGTTTAAGGCGTCTTAGTTCTAAACTTTCTAAGCCCAGGATTGAAAGTCTAGTCTCATAGGGTATTCTATTTCGAGTGGAGGAGTGAAGGGCTCTTCTGGTGAAGTATCTTTGGACATTTTCTAACTGTCAGGAAATTTCTCCTTAGTTCTAAGTTGCTTCTCTCCTTGTTTAGTTTCCACCCATTGCTTCTTGTCCTGTCCTCAGGTGCTTTGGAGAATAGCCTGACTCCCTCTTTTTTGTGGCAAACCCTGAGATATTGAAGGACTGTCTCCCCTGGTCCTTCTTTTCATTAAACTAAACATACACAGTTCCTGCAACTGTTCTTCCTATGTTTTAGCCTCCAGTCTCCTAATCATCTTTGTTACTCTTCTCTACATTCCTTCTAGAGTCTCAACATAGTTTTTACATCGTGGTGACCAAAACTAAATGCAGTATTCCAAGTGTGGCCTTATAAAGCGGTATTAACACTTTGTGTGATCTTGATTCTATCCCTCTATTAATGCAGCCTGGAACAGTGTTGGCTTTTTTGGCAGCTGCTGCACACGGCTGGCTCATATTTAAATGGTTGTCCACTAGGACTCCAAGATCCCTCTCACAGTTACTACTGTTGAGCAATGTACCACATAGATTATAACTGTGCATTTTATTTTTCTTGCCTAAATGTAGGACCTTACTTTTTTCACCATTGAATTTCATTTTGTTAGCTAGCGCCCAATGTTCAAGTCTATCAAGATCCTTCTGTATCTTGAGTCTATCTTCTGGAGTGTTGGCTATTCCTGCCAGTTTGGTGTCATCTGCAAATTTGATGAGGTCCCCCATCTATCCCCTCATCCAAGTCATTGATGAAGATGTTGAAGATTATTGTGCCTAATATTTTACAGTCGTCTACGGAGATTTTTGGTCATCCAGGTGATGGTTGTCCTAAAGGTACTTTTTCAAAAGGCAACTGGGGGAATTGAGATATTCCTTTCCCTCCAGGCCATTACAATTTATGCATGGTATGTTTGGGTGTATGTTGGTTTTTTAATAAGGGTTTTTAGTTATTTTAAATACAGTGGTACCTCGGTTCTCGAACGCTTTGGTTCTCGTACATTTCAGATACCGAACAAAATATTCGGCAAAAATTTGCTTCAGTATCTGAACAAAAATTCGGATACCAAACAGCCACAGAAAATTTTGTTTGCTATCCGAAATGTTACCGCCCGCTTCACAGCCTCCCAGTCTCTATAGTCTAACCTCTCCAAGCTGCAGGAAGGGTGGGGGCGGCTGCAATACCGGCAGCTTCGGGGGGCTCCTTTCCTCAGTGCTTCGTCTTGTGCACCAACTTTCTCCTTCCCGGCGGCAACGGTGGTGACAGCAGCGGCTTCCCTTCGAGGAACAGCAGCGCCGGGAACGTCATGTGATGAAGGGAAGCCGGTGGAGCCATCTCAGCAGTTGCCGCCGCTCCACTGGCTTCCCTTCATCACGTGACGTTCCCGGCGCTCCTGCTCCTCAAAGGGAAGCCGCTGCCGTCACTACCACTGCCGCCGGGAAGGAGAAAGTTGGTGCACAAGACGGAAGCACTGAGGAAAGGAGCCCCCCGAAGCTGCCGGTATTGCAGCTGCCCCCACCCTTCCTGAAGCTTGGAGAGGTTAGACTATAGAGCTCCTCAGATTTTTATCCCATAGGAAATAAAGAAAATAGATTTAATTGGTTCCCAGCGAGTCAACAGGGGCTGGGAACCAAATCCATTTCCATTATTTCCTATGGGATAAATTAATTCGGTACTCGACCAAATCGGTTCTCGACCACACTTCTGGAACGAATTGTGGTCGAGAACCGAGGTACCACTGTATTAGATTTGTCATATGATGTTTTATTATTGTTGTTAGCCGCCCCGAGTCTACGGTGAGGGGCAGCATACAAATCTAATAAATAAATAAATAAATAAACTGGACTTTCTTATTATTTTTTCCCCTTTTCTTTGAAGACATTTTTGCTTCTCATCCAGGAAGCTTCTTCAGTTATCATTGTCATAATGACGGGTTCAAGTTGTGTTCGTAAGTCAAGGACTACCTGTAAGCTAGTATTTTGGTACATTCTCCCATCTGCCAGGTGAAAAATATCCAAAAATAAAAAATCTTGACCCAGAAAGTGCTGGACTTACCACGAGCGTCAATTTTCTCTTCCTTGTTTTCCTTCAGATCTCCCTTGTTATCTGTGCTCCCTTCCACACCGTGATGTTCAAAAAAGGTTGGATCGTCTTTCTCAATTTCCAAATCTGAATCATTTCCCATCTTGTTTTTCAGATACGCCACAACAGCCAGCTGGGCAAATCTGCAGAATCCACGGAACCAATTTAGTTACTGGAAAACGGAAAGCAAAATACACAAACACATACATACATACGAGGTCTATCTGGAAAGTAAGGTTACAAGATACGTAGCTCTTGTAGAGAATGTTCGCGGGGGAAGTTGGTACAGTGGTACCTCTACCTAAGAACGACCCTACTTACGAACCTTTCTAAATAAGAACCTGGTGTTCAAGATTTTTTTGCCTCTTTTCAAGAACTATTTTCCACTTACAAACCCAAACCTCCGAAACTGTAACCAGATAAGGCAGGGAGAAGTCTCTGTGGGGCTTCTCTAGGAATCTCCTGGGACGAAACAGGGCCAGAAAAGGTGGGGAGAAGCCTCTGTGGGGCTTCTCTAGGAATCTCCTGGGAGGAAACAGGGCCAGAAAAGGTGGGGAGAAGCCTCTGTGGGGCCTCTATAGGAATCTCCTGGGAGGAAACAGGGATGGAAAAGGCGGGGAGAAGCTTCTGTGGGGCCTCTATAGGAATCTCCTGGGAGGAAACAGGGCCAGAAAAGGCAGGGAGTAGCCTCTGTGGGCCCTCTCTAGGAATCTCCTGGGAGGAAAAAGGGCTGCAAAAGGTGGAGAAAAGCCTCCATAGGGCTTCTCTAGGAATCTCCTGGGAAGAAACAGGGCTGGAAAAGGCGGGGAGAAGCCTCTGTGGGGCTTCTCTAGGAATCTCCTGGGAGGAAACAGGGCCAGAAAAGGCGGGGAGAAGCCTCTGTGGGGCTTCTCTAGGAATCTCCTGGGAGGAAACAAGGCCAGAAAAGGTGGGGAGAAGCCTCTGTGGGGCTTCTCTAGGAATCTCCTGGGAGGAAACAGGGCCAGAAAAGGCGGGGAGAAGCCTCTGTGGGGCTTCTCTAGGAATCTCCTGGGAGGAAACAGGGCCAGAAAAGGCGGGGAGAAGCCTCTGTGGGGCTTCTCTAGGAATCTCCTGGGAGGAAACAAGGCCGGAAAAGGTGGGGAGAAGCCTCTGTGGGGCCTCTCTAGGAATCTCCTGGGAGGAAACAGGGCCTCCTACCCTCCCTGTGGTTTCCCCAACTGCACACATTATTTGCTTTTACATTGATTCCTATGGGAAAAATTGCTTCTTCTTACAAATTTTCTACTTAAGAACCTGGTCATGGAAAGAATTAAATTTGTAAGTTGAGGTACCATTGTACTGCTATCCTATATATGTTTGACAATTAAATAAAAGTAGATAAATAAAAATAAATAAATAGGACGGCATAATGCCGGGGCAGGTGGCTCAGCCCATCCACAGGTTGCCGCTACTGGTTCGCCTGAACCGGTCCAAACCGGCTAAATACCACCTCTGAATACGGTCCACGTTCGCTCATTTCTTGTAGATGGAAGAGCGACAGTCACCTCTTTGCAACATCCTTGGGTGTTTCCCCGGCATCGTTGGCAATGTTACAGTCGGCGTCCCTGTTAATCAGCCACTCTAAGACATGTAAATGGCCTTGTCCAGCCGCTGGCGAGAAAGACAAGAAAACGTCAAAGGCAAAAATGAAATTTAAAGCAATGTCCCAAAGCAGCTCTATAGTAAAGTGGATGTTGTGAGCCACCCCTGGTCTTCATAGAAGGGCGGCATACAAATCTAAATAATATTAATAATATTAATATTAATTATTATTATTATTATTATTGTTATTATATTATTATTATTATTATTATTATTATTATTATTATTATTATTATTATTATTATTATTTTGAGTGTTCCACCTGGTCATGGCTTACAAGTGGAACACTCAAAAAGGAGACAGAAGGACTAATACTGGCGGCACAAGAACAGGCCATTAGAACAAATGCTGTCAAAGCCAGAATTGAAAAATCAACAGACGATCCAAAGTGCAGACTCTGTAAAGAAACAGATGAAACAATCGATCACATACTCAGCTGCTGCAAAAAGATCGCACAGACTGACTACAAGCATAGACATGATGCTGTGGCACAGATGATCCACTGGAACTTATGCCGGAACTACCATTTACCAGTGGCAAAGAACTGGTGGGATCATAAGCCCGAAAAAGTGGTCGAAAATGAGCAAGCAAAACTACTGTAGGACTTCCGACTTCAGACTGACCGAATTCTGAAGCATAACACACCAGACATCCTGATTGTGGGGGAAAAGAAAGTATGGATCATCGACATCGCAATCCCAGGAGACAGCAGAATTGAGGAGAAGCAGCTAGAGAAATTAGTGAAATACGAAGATCTAAAAATCGAGCTGCAACGACTCTGGCATAAGCCCGTGAAAGTGGTCCCAGTGGTACTTGGCACGCTGGGCGCAGTGCCAAAGGATCTCAGCGGACATTTGAAAACCATAGGAATTGACAAAATCTCCATCTGTCAATTGCAAAAGGCCGCTTTACTGGGATCGGCAAACATAATTCGCCGCTACATCACGCAGTCCTAGGTGCTTGGGAAGCGCCCGACTGGTGATGAAATACGAAATCCAGCATAGTGATCTCGTTTGCTGTGTTATACTGACATAATAATAATAATAATAATAATAATAATAATAATAATAATAATAATAATAATAATGATGTTCTCCTGACCTTTGTGCAGGAGGGTTGATCCTCGGTCATCTCGTTCGTTAACGTTGATGATTTTATTTTCAAGTAGCATTCTTAAGGTGTCCAAGTCTCCTCTGAAGGCAGCATCATGCCCTGGAAAGCTCAAATCTTTGCAAAGAAAGTGGGAGGGGGAGAAGAAATCCCATGTTCATAGAAACATAGAAGATTGACGGCAGAAAAAGACCTCATGGTCCATCTAGTCTGCCCTTATACTATTTCCTGTATTTTCTCTTAGGATGGATATATGTTTATCCCAGGCATGTTTCAATTCAGTTACCGCGGATTTAGGAAGTTTGTTCTGAGCATCTACTACTCTTTCAGTAAAATAATGAAGTTTAATGTTTCCAAATGTAAAATAATGCACTTGGGGAAAAGGAATCCTCAATCTGAGTATTGCATTGGCAGTTCTGTGTTAGCAAATACTTCAGAAGAGAAGGATTTAGGGGTAGTGATTTCTGACAGTCTCAAAATGGGTGAACAGTGCAGTCAGGCGGTAGGGAAAGCAAGTAGGATGCTTGGCTGCATAGCTAGAGGTATAACAAGCAGGAAGAGGGAGATTATGATCCCGCTATATAGAATGCTGGTGAGACCACATTTGGAATACTGTGTTCAGTTCTGGAGACCTCACTTACAAAAAGATATTGACAAAATTGAACGGGTCCAAAGACGGGCTACAAGAATGGTGGAAGGTCTTAAGCATAAAACGTATCAGGAAAGACTTCATGAACTCAATCTGTATAGTCTGGAGGACAGAAGGAAAAGGGGGGACATGATCGAAACATTTAAATATATTAAAGGGTTAAATAAGGTGCAGGAGGGAAGTGTTTTTAATAGGAAAGTGAACACAAGAACAAGGGGACACAATCTGAAGTTAGTTGGGGGAAAGATCAAAAGCATAGAAACATAGAAACATAGAAGACTGACGGCAGAAAAAGACCCCATGGTCCATCTAGTCTGCCCTTTTACTATTTCCTGTATTTTATCTTACAATGGATATATGTTTATCCCAGGCATGTTTAAATTCGGTTACTGTGGATTTACCAACCACGTCTGCTGGAAGTTTGTTCCAAGGATCTACTACTCTTTCAGTAAAATAATACTTTCTCATGTTGCCTTTGATCTTTCCCCCAACTAACTTCAGATTGTGTCCCCTTGTTCTTGTGTTCACTTTCCTGTTAAAAACACTTCCCTTCTGAACCCTATTTAACCCTTTAACATATTTAAATGTTTCGATCATGTCCCCCCTTTTCCTTCTGTCTTCCAGACTATACAGATTGAGTTCATGAAGTCTTTCCTGATACGTTTTATACTTCAGACCTTCCACCATTCTTGTAGCCCGTCTTTGGACCCGTTCAATTTTGTCAATATCTTTTTGTAGGTGAGGTCTCCAGAACTGAACACAAAGCAACATGAGAAAATATTATTTTACTAAAAGAGTAGTAGATCCTTGGAACAAACTTCCAGCAGACGTGGTAGATAAATCCATAGTAACTGAATTTAAACATGCCTGGGATAAACATATATCCATCCTAAGATAAAATACAGAAAATAGTATAAGGGCAGACTAGATGGACCATGAGGTCTTTTTCTGCCGTCAGACTTCTATGTTTCTATAATATTTTCTCACGTTGCTTCTTATCTTTCCTCCAACTAACCTCAGATTGTGTCCCCTTGTTCTTGTGATCACTTTCCTATTAACAACAATTCCCTCCTGAACCTTATATAACCCTTTAACATATTTAAATGTTTCGATCATGTCCCCACTTTCTCCTCTGTCCTCCAGACTATACAGATTGAGTTCATTAAGTCTGTCCTGATAAGTTTTATGCTTAAGACCTTACATCTTTTTTGTAACCTGTCTTTAGACCCGTTCAATTTTATTGAATATATTTTTGTAGGTGAGGTCTCTAGAACTGAACACAGTATTCCAAATGTGGTCTCACCAGCACTCTATATAGTGGGATCATAATCTCCTTCTTCTTGCTTGTTATACCTCTAGCTATGCAGCTAAGCATTCTACTTGGTTTCCCTACTGCCTGATCGCACTGTTCACTAATTTTGAGACTGTCAGAAATCACTACCCCTAAATCCTTCTCTTCTGAAGTTTTTGCTAACACAGAAGTGCCAATAAAATACTCAGACTGAGGATTCCTTTTCCCCAAGTGCATTATTTTACATTTGGAAACATTAAAACTGCAGTTTCCATTGCTTTCCCCACTTATCTAGTAAAGCTAAATCATTTGCCATATTACAGACGCCTCTAGGAATATCAACCCTATTGCACACTTTAGAGTCATCGGCAAATAGGCAAACCTTCCCTACCAAACCTTCCCCTATGTCACTCACAAACATATTAAAAAGAATAGGACCCAGAACAGACCCTTGTGACACACCGCTTGTAACCAGACTCTGCTCAGAATACTTGCCATTAACAACAACTCTCTAATGTCTATGTTTTAGCCAGCTGCAAATCCACTGAACTATCCAGGGATTAAGTCCAGTCTTCACTAATTTATCTATCAGCTCTTTATGTGGAACCATATCAAAGGCTTTGCTGAAGTCCATATAGGCAATATCCACGGCACCACCTTCATCCAACACCTTTGTGACATAGTCAAAGAAATCAGTGAGGTTAGTCTGACATGATTTGCCTTCAGTAAAGCCATGGTGGCTTGGGTCTAATAAGTTATTGGTTTTTAGGTGATGATTTATACTCTTTTTAAGTAGAGTCTCCATCATTTTAACTTTAACTATAAAGCCCTTCATGGCATCGGACCAGAATATCTCCGAGACCGCCTTCTGCTGCATGAATCCCAGCGACCGATTAGGTCCCACAGAGTGGGCCTTCTCCGGGTCCCGTCAACTAAACAATGTCGGTTGGGGGCCCCAGGGGAAGAGCCTTCTCTGTGGCGGCCCCGACTCTCTGGAACCAGCTCCCCCCAGAGATTAAAACTGCCCCTACCCTCCTTGCCTTTTGTAAACTCCTCAAAACCCACCTTTGCCGCCAGGCATGGGGGAATTGAGATATCTCCCCCAGGCCTATACAATTTATGTATGGTATGTATGTTTGTATGTATGTCTGCTTAATAATGGGGTTTTTTAAATATTTTAAATTGTAAATTATTAGATTTGTTATGAACTGTTTTATTGTGTTGTGAGCCGCCCCGAGTCTACGGAGAGGGGCGGCATACAAATCTAATAAATAATAACAAAAAATAATAATAATATAACTGATGTCAAGCTAACTGGCCTGTAGTTACTTTATTTAAAGTTTAATTTTTCTTTATTTAATTTTTTATTGTAGCAGGTTCTACGTAAAAGGATGAACTGCATTTGAGAGGAACAAAAAGCTCACACAATTTCCCTCCCTTCCAAGATTGTGCTCATCACCACCTACTTTCTTCCTCATCCAATGACTCTTCCTCCTCCTCAGTCTCCTCCAGGCTGTCCATGTAAACCAGGATGTTTTCCTTGTAGAACCTCTCGGCCAGGTCCCGTGGGGTCTCGCCGTGGTCATTCCGGGCTTTCAAGGAGAGGACCAAAGTGGGCATTTTGCTCACCAGATATTTAAAGCAATGCAGGTGGCCTTCCATGGCTGCCAGGTGAACTATGACATAAGGAGAAAGAGGAGTCCAACTTTGGAAATAAACTGAACTGATCCAGAAAAGGCAGGCAGAAGCCTCAGTGGGGCCTCTCTAGGAATCTCCTGGGAGGAAACAGGGCCTCCACCCTCCCTGTGGTTTCCCCAATCTCACGCATTATTGCCTTTTAGAAACTTAGAAACATAGAAGACTGACGGCAGAAAAAGACCTCATGGTCCATCTAGTCTGCCCTTATACTATTTTTCTGTATTTTATCTTACAATGGATATATCTTTATCCCAGGCATGTTTAAATTCAGTTACTGTGGATTTACCAACCACGTCTGCTGGAAGTTTGTTCCAAGGATCTACTACTCTTTCAGTGAAATAATATTTTCTCACGTTGCTTTTGATCTTTCCCCCAACTAACTTCAGATTGTGTCCCCTTGTTCTTGTGTTCACTTTCCTACTAAAAACACTTCTCTCCTGAACCTTATTTAACCCTTTAACATATTTAAATGTTTCGATCATGTCCCCCCTTTTCCTTCTGTCCTCCAGACTATACAGATTGAGTTCATTAAGTCTTTCCTGATACGTTTTATGCTTAAGACCTTCCACCATTCTTGTAGCCCGTCTTTGGATCCGTTCAATTTTGTCAATATCTTTTTGTAGGTGAGGTCTCCAGAACTGAACACAGTATTCCAAATGTGGTCTCACCAGCGCTCTATATCACAATCTCCTTCTTTCTGCTTGTTATACCTCTAGCTATGCAGCCAAGCATCCTACTTGCTTTTCCTACCGCCCGACCACACTGCTCACCCATTTTGAGACTGTCAGAAATCACTACCCCTAAATCCTTCTCTTCTGAAGTATTTGCTAACACAGAACTGCCAATAAAATACTCAGACTGAGGATTCCTTTTCCCCAAGTGCATTATTTTACATTTGGAAACATTAAACTGCAGTTTCCATTGCTTTGACCATTTATCTAGTAAAGCTAAATCATTTACCATATTACAGACGCCTCCAGAAATTACATATTACAGACACCTCCAGGGATGACCGGGATATTTTTCCTACCCTACCTGGAAGGTTTCCATCTTTATCCGCATCGTCTAAAGTAGCTCCCCATCGGACAAGAAACTGGAGGCAGCCTAGCCGGCCGTAGAAAGCAGCGTTGTGTATAGGTTTCCAGTCATTCTTATCAGACGCATTGACATCCTGGTTGTTACAATGGAAGGAAGCCAACATTTCAGTGGGAGTCGTGTGCAGTAGGTGGAAAGAGTAAACACGGGAACATAAAAAGATTTGTGTTCCTTGGATTATATGGTTTAGCTGTTTCTTCCTCCTTGGCTCAAGCTCACAAGGAAACGTTGCAGTTCAGAAGATTTATAGCTCAAGAGCCTATATACAAGAATCCAATCAGCTAAAGTTTAATGGGTGTTGTTGTGGTTAGCTCTGGCCCAGCTCCTGCCCCAAGGACTGTGGATGTGGGGGAGACATCCACATGCTGCAGGCCTGTTTTGCCCCCGGTGGAATCTGATTATGAAGGCTCCTCTGACCAAGAAGATGTGAGTGACAGGGAGGAGGAGAGTGTGGCAGACAGCTCAGGAGATCAATTACCTAGCTCCTCCTTGGATTCAGAATGATACAGCCACGCATGCAGAGAGCGATGCATAGGCAACAACAACTGAGAGATTATTATCAGAGAAAATGAGGCCACCTATGGTTGGGTGGGGCTGTGGTAATTAGTGAGGCTGCTATAAATAGCAGCCTGTGGGTTTGGCCATTGTGGAGGATTATCTGATTGTTGTGTTTCTTGCCTGCTTTACTGACTTTGACTTTTTGTGTGCTGATATTTCCCTGCTTTGAAACTAAACCAGAGCAAAGTGTGTTTCACTTTGTGAAAGAAGGACTTTGAATTGCCCCACAGCTGCAAGCTAAGTATCACAGAACTGATAAGGGACTTGTATAAATAACCAGTTTGTTTGGAGACAGTGCTCTTTGCTATACCAAAAGAGGGCTTAGTTTAAGTGAATTTTCATTATAAAGAACATTGTTTTGAATTTTCAAATGTGTGTGTGTCTGAAATTTGTACCTGTGAATTTTTGGGAGGATTCTACCAGAGAGCCCGACAGAACAGGTGTCAGATAAGGGTCAAAGAAATTCAAGACGGATTGGACATTATCTGTAGACCATTGGTGACAATGTCATCACTCTAGGCTGATGACTTGCTTAACTCCGTCCCTCAGTTCTGCCTGCCCTTCTCCTACATCTAGCAATACAGTGGTACCTCTATCTACAAATGCCTCTAATTATGGATTTTTCTAGTTAAGAACCAGGTGTTCAAGATTTTTATGCCTCTTCTCAAGAACCATTTTCCACTTACAAACCCAAGCCTCCGAAACTGTAACTGGAAAAGGCAGGGAGAAGCCTCTGTGGGGCCTCTCTAGGAATCTCCTGGGAGGAAACAGTGCCGGAAAAGGCAGGGAGAAGCCTCCGTGGGGCCTCTCTAGGAATCTCCTGGAGGAAACAGGGCCGGAAAAGGCAGGGAGAAGCCTTTGTGTGGCCTATATAGGAATCTCCTCGGAGGAAACAGGGCCGGAAAAGGCAGGGAGAAGCCTCCGTGGGGCCTCTCTAGGAATCTCCTGGGAGGAAACAGCTCCTCCACCCTCCCTGTGGTTTCCTCAGTCACACGCATTATTGGCTTTTACATTGATTCCTATGGGAAAAATTGCTTCTTCTTAGAAACTTTTCTACTTAAGAACCCGGTCACGGAACGAATTAAGATTGTAAGTAGAGGTACCACTATATTAGCTTCCTCCTTTCTTGTCTAGCTTCTTGGTGACTCTTTTGTAGATTCAAATGAGCATCGATTTAAATTTGAATTACATAGAAAACAAGAACATTTGCAACGTTCTGCGCATGCACGGAAGCCAATAAAATAGCTGAAATCTTGCACAGATGTGCATCCCCTGGCGAGATTTCAGCGCATTTTTGCTTCCTGCGCATGCACCATCCTTACTGTACTGGTAGGTGTTGTGGTTGGCTCTGGCCCAGCTCCTGCCCCAAGGAATGTGGAAGTGGAGGTGGGGGAAACATCCACATGTCACAGGCCTGTTTTGCTCACAATAGAATCTCCCGACAAAGGCTCCTCTGACCAAGTAAGCGTGAGTGACAGCCCAGGAGGAGATCAATCATCCTTATCATCCCTAGATTCTGAACAAGAACTCATGACGGACCCACACATGC
>NC_091953.1:6524146-6669146 GCF_031021105.1 Erythrolamprus reginae | reverse complement strand
AATTGGTACAAATGGTTGAATAAGAAACAATATTTACAAAGCATAAAAGAGGCAAAACAAACAGCACCTCAGCTTATAGGATATACGAAATAAACAGACCAGGCCACCAGCCGATAGAAATAAACCTTATCCCAAATACGATATATATAGAAACTAACGAATACCATATTGATAACCAGCAGATCACATGACAACAAATACCACCTCTGCATATATTCATGTATATATGAATATATGCAGAAGAGGTATTTGTTGTCATGTGATCGGCTGGTTATCAATCTCTCTCTCTCTCTCTCCATCCCTCCATCCCTCCATCTATCCCTCCATCCCTCCATCCATCCCTCCATCCCTCCATCCCTCCATCCCTCCCTCCATCCCTCCATCCACCCATCCCTCCCTCCCTCCCTCTATCCCTCCATCCCTCCCTCCATCCCTCCACCCCTCCATCCCTCCCTCCCTCCATCCCCCCTTTCTTTCTTTTTACTTTTTACCATGTATAAATTTAGTCTAGGCTTAAGTAAAAAAAATAAAATGACGTGGATGATGGAGAATCTCTACAGACATACATATATCTAGGGTTTATAGAGAAATGAAGAATAAACTCTTGTTTATTGCTCTGGGAACGAAGGCAGGTCATAATCAGCAGTTAATAACAAGGCACAACAAAATCACCCCCCCAGCCCCCACCCCACCTTCCCTGAACCTTGATTATGCATTCGTAAATATCAAGCTGTGATCATTGTTCCTTAAGTAACATGTGCATTTTCTAAATGACTCACCAGCATCACACTGACTTTCCAATAGGTTTTAAATGGTGCACTGCAGGTATTACATTGTTTGATCGCACCTCCATGACTTCCCGATCAAAAAAATAGCTAATAGCTCCCACCGTCAATGGAAAAGGAAAAAAAAAACATTTCCGTTCCTGGAAAAGCAGTTTGCCTTAATCCTCCATGAATTACACACAAATTACTGCAAGTTCTTAATGAGTTTGCAAACGGATCGGCCAGAACTTGTGTAGAGAACATTGGGTACCTGCCAGATGGAACTTCTCAGTTTTAAAGTTGTTTCCCCCCCCAACAACGGCAAAAAGAATCCAAACCTCATATATAAACTGAATAAACAAAATGTCACAGACAACCAACACTCAGTAAAAGACCTTGGGATACTAATATCAAATGACCTAAGTGCTAAAGCCCACTGCAACAATATCGCCAAAAAGGCTTCTAGAGTTGTTAACCTGATCCTACGCAGCTTCTGCTCTGGCAATCTCACACTACTCACAAGAGCCTACAAACTTTTGCCAGACCCATCCTTGAATACAGCTCATCTGTCTGGAACCCATACCACATCTCAGACATCAACACCCTTGAAAACGTCCAAAGATATTTCACCAGAAGAGCCCTTCACTCCTCCACTCGAAACAGAATACCCTACGAAAATAGACTAACAATCCTGGGTCTAGAAAGCTTAGAACTATGGCGCCTAAAACACGATCTAAGTATTGCCCACAAGATCATATGCTGCAACGTCCTACCGGTCAATGACTACTTCAGCTTCAACCGCAACAACACAAGAGCACGCAACAGATTCAAACTTAATATTAACCGCTCCAAACTTGACTGTAAAAAATATGACTTCAGCAACCGAGTTGTTGAAGCATGGAACTCATTACCTGACTCAGTAGTGTCAACCCCTAACCCCCAACGTTTTTCCCTTAGACTATCTACGATTGACCTCTCCAAGTTCCTTAGAGGTCAGTAAGGGGTGTGCATAAGTGCACCAGTGTGCCTTCCGTCCCCTGTCCAATTGTCTCTCCTTATCTCATTTATCTTTTCTTCCTTTCAAATATATTCACCTATACTTTTATATCTTTTTTTCTATTCTTTTCTTTATTTATATTATTAAATATCTATTCTCTTCAATGTGTATTATGTATTGGAATAAATAAATAATTTTTTAAAATAAATAAATAAATAAATAAATACATACATACATACATACATACATACATACATACATACATACATAAAGTTCTTAATGAGTTTGCAAACGGATTGGCCAGGACTTGTGTAGAGAACATTGGGTACCTGCTAGATGGGACTACTCAGTTTTAAAGTTGTTTTTCCTCCCCCAACAACAAAGTGGGATAACAGAATAGGATAGGATGACAAAATTGGAAGGGACCTTGGAGGTCTTCTAGTCCAGCGTTTCCCGACCGGTGTGCCGCGGCACAGTAGTGTGCCGCGAGACATGGCCAGGTGTGCCGTGAGAAGCTCCAGCTGGGCGGGGCGCTGCCGGCGCCCCTGCCTGAGTGTCGTCCTGTGGATGGTCTTGGGCTTCACAGTCGCTTCCTGGTTCCCTCTCCTCCCACCGCCTGTGTCTCCCGCCGCCGCCTCCCACCAAGCCGTCGCCCATTGCCGTGGGTTCCTCGAGTGGGAGCTGCCGCTTCCCTCCGTCCAGCTCAGCCATGCTGCCGTAGAAAGCACAGAGGTTATTGCCACCGCTTCTGCCTCCACTCAGGGAGCCACCGTGGTCACCGCGCCTTTTCCTCTCGCTCAGCTCAACCACGATGGCTCCCTGAGTGGAGGCAGAGGCGGCGGCAGTAACCTCTTGGCGGAGGGGAAGCGCTGAGGGGCTCTCCTCCTTCCCCACCCCCGCGCTTCTCTCCCGCCCTGGCTTTTGCTTCGCCCCATGATTTCCCCGCAATTTCGTCCAGGCCACCTCTTGCCTCCTTTTGAACTGCGGGGAAATCTGCGGGCGAAGCAAAAGCCAGGGCGGGAGAGAAGCGCGGGGGTGGGGAAGGAGGAGAGCCCGTCAGCGCTTCCCCTCCGCCAAGCTGCTTGCTTGTCCTCGCGCCTCGTTGCTACCTCCTGCCTTTTTCCAGGGGCCTTGGGAAGGTACCCAGGGAAGGGGGGGGATTGGGGGTGGCTGCAGCGGCTTCTCGTCCTCATCGGGCTGCTAACGCCCGCCCGGCCCCTCTTGCATGCAGTCCCTTCACCGAGCGCTTTTTTCTTCTCACAGCTGAGGCAGGATTTGGAATGTCGGGGGGGTGTGCGTGCGGGCTCCGCATCCCCCTGCCACCCGGAACATTTAAAATAAGAAAAACCTTCGCCGGCCTCCGCAGATAAGAAAGGAAGAGAGAGAAAGAGAGAGAGAGAGCAAGAGAGACATAGCAAGAGAGGCAGAGAGAGAGAGAGAGAGCAAGAGAGACATAGCAAGAGAGGCAGAGAGAGAGAGAGAGAGACAGAGAAAGAGAAAGAGAGAGAAAGAAAGAGAGCTAGCAAGAGAGAGAGAAAGAGAGACAGAGAAAGAGAAAGAGAGACAGAGAGAGAGAGAAAGAGATAGCAAGAGAGAGAGAAAGAGAGAGAAAAAGAGAGAGAATGAAAAAGATAGCAAGAGAGGCAGAGAGAGCAAGGGAGAGAGAAAGACATATAGGGAGGGAAGGAGGGAAAGAGAAAGAGAACAAAAGAGAGAGGAAGAAAGAAAGAGGGATGGAGAAAGAGAAAGAAGGGAAGGAAGGAAGAGAGAGAAAGAGTGAGGGAGAAATTGAGCGAAATGGAGGAAGATTTTTTTTTGTCAAAACTTTTCTTTAGCCCCCCCCCCATTCAGTGTTCCCCAGGATTTTGAAAATGTGAATAATGTGCCGCGGCTCAAAAAAGGTTGGGAAACACTGTTCTAGTCCAACCCCCTGCTTAGGCAGGAAACCCTACACTAGTTCAGACAAATTTTATCCAACTTCTTCTTAAAACCTTCCAGTGCTGGAGTAACTGTGAGAGGAGTGACGTGCAAATCAGCTGAGCTAAAAACAAGGGAATATAGGACAGGGAATGGCGGGGGCAGGTGGGCGGGGCCAGCCACAGGTGGAATTTGACGGTTCTCTGAACTATTCAAAATTTCCGCTACTGGTTCGCCCGAACCAGTCTGAACTGGGTGAATACCCACCTTTCTGGTTGCAGCCCTCAGTTAAATCGAGTTTGACATCCCTGATCTAGACTACAGTACCAAACCATCTCACCGAGTTGGAAATAACTTTGGGTTGTGTTCTTCCGTGGGGCTAAAGGACAGGAAGACCAGCAGGGATTTTATTTATTTATTTATTTGTTTGTCAAACAATTATAGGATGGTAATTTGTACAAATAAAACATTAGATAAAAAGTAATGATAGAAGACAATAGGACAGATTGCAGATTGCAACACCTTGGTCTCTTCAGCCTTGAAAGACGGTGTTTAAGGGGTGGCTTGATCGAAGTGTATAAAATCATGCATGGGATAGAAAAGGTGGATAGAGAAAAATCCTTTTCTCTATCACACAATACTAGGACGAGGGGGCCCTCCCTAAAGCTCATAGGTAAGAAACTGAGGACAAATAAAGGGAAATATTTCTTCACCCAGAGGGTCGTTGATTTATGGAATTCCCTTCCAGAAGAGGTCGTGACAGCTGTAAGCCTGGATAGCTTCAAGGCAGGATTAGACAGATTCATGGATGCCAAGTGTATTGGTGGTTATAGAAACTGATGTCCAAGTGCCGCCTCTATGTTGGTTGAGGCAGGCAGGGTTCCCTTGTGTCCCATTTGTTGGGGGTCAGAGAAAAGGGAGGGTCTTGTCTTCTCTTTCTGCTCAAGATCGCCATGGACAATTGGTGGGCCACTGTGTGACACAGAATGCTGGACTCGATGGGCTTTGGCATGATTCAGCATGGCTCTTCTTATGTTCTTATGTTCTTATGACAGGGACGGTAGGCACAATGGTGCACTTATGCACGCCCCTTACAGACCTCTTAGAAAGGGGGAGAGGTCAATTGTAGATAGTCTAAAGTTAAAGGATTTGGGGCTAAGAGTAGAAACCACAGAATCCAGGCATTGATTACTGTATTGCTGATGTTCTGTCGAGCTCTCTGGTAGAATCCTCCCCAAAATGCACAGATACAATTTCAGACACATACACGTTTGAAAATTCAAAACAATGTTCTTTATACTGAAAATGCAAATAAACAGAGCACTCTTTTTGTATAGCAAAGAGCACTTGTCTCCAAACAAATTGGTAATTTGTACAAGTCCCTTATCAGTTCTGTGATATTTAGCTTGCAGCTGTGAGGCAATTAACAGTCCTTCTCCTTTCACAAAGTGAAACACACTTTGCTCTGCGTTAGTTTCAAAGCGGGGAAAAATCAGCACACAAAAGGTCAAAGTCAGCAAAGCAGTCATGAAACACAATGATCAAATAATCCTCCACAAT
The DNA here is from genome assembly GCF_031021105.1 of Erythrolamprus reginae. Classification (NCBI taxonomy): domain Eukaryota; kingdom Metazoa; phylum Chordata; class Lepidosauria; order Squamata; family Dipsadidae; genus Erythrolamprus; species Erythrolamprus reginae. Next base: position 6,663,908 of record NC_091953.1, on the reverse strand, counting down.
GGCCAAACCCACAGGCTGCTATTTATAGAAGCCTCACTAATGACCACAGCCCCACCCAACCACAGGTGGCCTCATTTTCTTTGATAATAATCTCTCAGTTGTTGTTGCCTATACATCGCTCTCCGCATGCGTGGCTGTATCATTAACTCTTGTTCTGAATCCAAGGAGGAGCTAGATAATTGATCTCCTTCTGAGCTGTCTGCCACACGCTCCTCCTCCCTGTCACTCATGTCTTCTTGGTCAGAGGAGCCTTCATCATCAGATTCCACCGGGGGCAAAACAGGCCTGCAGCATGTGGATGTCTCCCCCACATCCACAGTCCTTGGGGCAGCAGCTGGGCCAGAGCTAACCACAACAGCTGAAATCGTATTTTTTGCAGTCTAGTTTGGAGCCGTTGACATTTAGTTTAAATCGATTTCGTGCTCGCGTGTTGTTGCGGTTGAAGGTGAAATGGTTGCTAACAGGTAGGATATTTTGGTATATGATTCTATGAACTTTAGTTAAGTCGGAACGGAGACGACGGAGTCATTCCTCCATCCAAAATTCACATACACACACACACCAAACGGAGTCATAAATGAACTCCTCAGCATGATTTATAAATGCTGGTACTTACATTTCATTATGGGATAATAGGCAATTAGAGACCAGGGGTAAAGTTCCAGTGTGCACTCCAAATAGCAACTGGTGACCCACTTAATGTGCCTGTTGCCAAGATCTCAGGTGTTTGTTCCATTAATGGGTGACTGGGTTAAGTATGTTGTAGGAAAAGGGCCAAGGGTTAATGTACCGGGATTAAAAAAAAAAGGCCTAAATAAAAAAACAACAGAAAAACGGGAACTTGAAAGAAGATCAAATATGTTTTACCTCTTTTGGTTGCAAAGAACTAATTTTCCCTTTTCTAAATCAATCCACGGAGAAACATATTTATATTTAGACAATGGCACCAGTGAGCATATTTCTATTGATATTAGTTGTCATAACTTTGTCGCTGAAGTTTTAAACTGTGTTTTTTTAAAAATAACATTTAAAAAAAATTTCTCCATCATAAAATCATACAGTATATCAAAACACATGTATCTTCAATGAATAATAGTACAGAAGAATGCTTTTATTGGCCAAGTGTGATTGGAGACATAAGGAATTTGTCTTGGTGCACATGCTCTCAGCGTACATAAAAGAAAAAGATACATTTGTCAAAAATCATGTGGTACAGCACTTAATGATTGTCATGGGGGTCAAATAAGCAATGAAGGAACAATCAATATTAATAAAAATCTTAGGATACAAGCAATGTATCCTTATTGCAGTCGTGGTGAATCTTTTTTCCCTCGGGTGCCAAAAGAGCATGGACATGCACTATTGTTCATGCACGAGTACCCACACCCAAGATTCGCCCACGTTTCTTCAACACTCCGTGGCCTGCATTGGCTGCTGATCAGTTTCCGGTCACAATTCAAAGTGTTGGTCATGACCTTTAAAGCCCTACATGGCATTGGACCAGAGTACCTCCAGAACCGCCTGCTACTGCACGAATCCCAGCGACCGATAGGGTCCCACAGAGTTGGCCTTCTCCGGGTCCCGTCGACTAAACAATGTCATTTGGTGGGCCCTGGGGGAAGAGCCTTCTCTGTGGCGGCCCCGGTCCTCTGGAACCAACTCCTCCCGGGGATTAGAACTGCCCCTACCCTTCCTGTCTTTCGTAAACTACTTAAGACTCACTTATACCGCCAGGCATGGGGGAGTTGAGACACCTTTCCCCCAGGATTTTTTATACTTTGTTTTATGTTTGGTATGAATAGAGCCGGGGTGGCGCAGCAGGTAGAGTGCTGTACTGCAGATCTGAAGGTCAGCAGTTCAAATCTCAACCCCAGCTCAAGGTTGACTCAGCCTTCCATCCTTCCGAGATGGGTAAAATGAGGACCTGGATTGTGGGGGCAATAGCCTAGCTCTGTTAAAAAGTGCTATTGCTAATATGTTGTAAGCTGCCCTGAGTCTAAGGAGAAGGGCGGCATAAAAATTGAATAAATAAATAAATAAATGTACTGTTTGGTTTTTTTAAAATAATGATAGGGTATTATATGTTTTTAATATTAGATTTGTTCCACTGCTATATTGTTTTTATTGCTGTTGTGAGCTGCCCCGAGTCTTTGGAGAGGGGCGGCATACAAATCTAATAAATGATAAAATAATTCAATGCCTGGGGAGGGCGAAAACAACTCCCCCCCGGAGGCCCTCTGGAGGCTGGAAACGGTCTGTTTCCCAATTTCTAGTGGGTCCAGTAGGCTGATGTTTCGCCCTCCCCAGGCTCCAAAGGCTTCCTTTGGGGAAGGTTTGGTAGGGAAGGTTTGCCTATTTGCCGATGACTCTAAAGTGTGCAATAGGGTTGATATTCCTGGAGGGGTCTGTAATATGGTAAATGATTTAGCTTTACTAGATAAATGGTCAAAGCAATGGAAACTGCAGTTTAATGTTTCCAAATGTAAAATAATGCACTTGGGGAAAAGGAATCCTCAATCTGAGTATTGCATTGGCAGTTCTGTGTTAGCAAAAACTTCAGAAGAGAAGGATTTAGGGGTAGTGATTTCTGACAGTCTCAAAATGGGTGAGCAGTGCAGTCGGGCAGTAGGGAAAGCAAGTAGGATGCTTGGCTGCATAGTTAGAGGTATAACAAGCAGGAAGAGGGAGATTGTGATCCCCTTATATAGAGCGCTGGTGAGACCACATTTGGAAGACTGTGTCCAGTTCTGGAGACCTCACCTACAAAAAGATATTGACAAAATTGGACGGGTCCAAAGACGGGCTACAAGAATGGTGGAAGGTCTTAATAATAATAATAATAATAATAATAATAATAATAATAATAATAATAATTTATTAGATTTGTATGCCGCCCCTCTCCGAAGACTCGGGGCGGCTCACAACAAGCGATAAAACAATATTGTACAGGCGCAAATCTAATATTAAGAAAAAACTAAAAACCCTATCAATTTAAGAAACCAAACAACACATACATACCAAACATAAATTATAATAAGCCTGGGGGAAAGGTGTCTCAAATCCCCCATGCCTGGCGGTATAGACGGGTCTTAAGTAGTTTACGGAAGACAAGGAGGGTGGGAGCAGTTCTAATCTCCGGGGGGAGTTGATTCCAGAGGGCCGGGGCCGCCACAGAGAAGGCTCTTCCCCTGGGGCCCGCCAGACGACATTGTTTAGTCGATGGGACCCGGAGAAGGCTGACTCTGTGGGACCTTATTGGCCGCTGGGATTCGTGCGGTAGTAGGCGGTTCCGGAGGTACCAGGAAAGTACCAGGAAAGACTTAATGAACTCAATCTGTATAGTCTGGAGGACAGAAGGAAAAGGGGGGACATGATCGAAACATTTAAATATGTCAAAGGGTTAAATAAGGTTCAGGAGGGAAGTATTTTTAATAGGAAAGTGAACACAAGAACAAGGGGACACAATCTGAAGTTAGTTGGGGGAAAGATCAAAAGCAACGTGAGAAAATATTATTTCACTGAAAGAGTAGTAGATCCTTGGAACAAACTTCCAGCCGACGTGGTTGGTAAATCCACAGTCACTGAATTTAAACATGCCTGGGATAAACATAGATCCATTGTAAGATAAAATACAGGAAATAGTATAAGGGCAGACTAGATGGACCATGAGGTTTTTTTCTGCCGTCAGTCTTCTATGTTTCTATGTTTCCCTGGAGCTTGGCGGAGGGTAAAAACACATTGCCCCATCCCGCCGGAGGCTCTCTGGAAGCCAAAAGTGACCTCCCAGAGCTTCTGTGCGAGCCAAAAATCAGTTGGTTGGCACGCACATGAACATTGGAGCTGAGCTAGGGCAACGGCTTGCGTGCCAGCAGATATGGCTCTGCGTGCCACCTGTGTAACCCGTTCCATAGGTTCGCCATCACTGACTTATAGAGTCTTTCAGCATGGGTACCACTCCCCCCATTGCTGGTAGATCCTTTTAAGGAGCATGACAAGATTATTTTCTGAGGATTTGTGGGGCGGGAGTTTGTTTTGTGATAATGGAATGGAAAATGTATGCTAAATTGGCGAGGAAATTAACACCCCCCCTACCTTTGTTCGCTGCCATCAGCTTCCAACGTGTGCTCTTTAATTAGCTTCATGGCTTTAAAACAAAATAATTACTCACGGAAGTTTACTGTAAATTAAATGTGCTACTGAGTGTTATTAAAAACACTTTAGCTTAAATACTAATCCCTCTTCCACTCTGCCAGGAAAAAAAAAAAAGAATTATTTGCATGTTCCAAGCCGTGAACGGCTTTGTATAATTTCTCACCATTGCTGCAAAACTCTTAAACCACATGCAGATGAAGATAAATTGAGGATCTGGTGCAAGAGATGATAAGGGTTGGGAAACCGAAGAACTTGGGACTTTTAAAGTGTTTCTTGTGGGTTGGAGTTAGGCAGTGAAGGGCTACCAAAATTTTACTACCACGCTCTGGGCGTGGCTTTTGCAGGACGCCCTGCATTTTCTTTCAACATCTTTCAGTGCAAATTGGGTGCTCTGGGGTGGGGCTCCATTTTCGCTACCCCACTGTGTCTCTCCCCCCCCCGTCCAGGCAGTAGCCCTCCCCTGGAGTTTAGGCAACTGGAGTGTTTTAATGGCCCGAAGCCTTTCCTGTTACCAATACAGAGTTTCATTCAGCAGCCACAATCCCCCTGGCCTGCTCAGGTCAAACCCAATCCTGATTTGGCCCTCAATGAAATCGAGTTTGATGAGTACCCAAAGCATTAGATAGCGAAATCAAGTTTGACATCCCTGCAGTGATGGGCTCCTGCAGGTATGGTCAAGTACGCAGAACCGGCTCTGGGTATAATAATAATAATAATAATTTATTGGATTGGTATGCTGCCTTTAAGCCAGTCACATGACCTATAAGTCACACAATCGTCAAGCCACTCCCACCTGGTCACATGGCCAGCAAGCCACACCCGCAAATAAGCCACGCCCACAGTGTGATAGTAACACCCCTGCACTATCCTATTCCATGGCTGGCTGGAGAATTCTGGGAGTTGAAGTCCACCCTCTTCAAGTTGCCAAGATGGAGTAATATTGCTCTGAGGCATACTTCGTAATATTACTCCATTTGCCTTTTATTTTCAGTCTGTTTCTGTCTGATAAAATTTCATGAACAGAGTAGCCGAAGCAATAAAATCATTCTGCTCTCTCTCTCTTTTTTTTTTTTTTACTATAGGACGTAATAAAATCCGGGTGAATTTTAGCTTCTGCCACACACCATTAATTTGGATCCTAATTTGCTCGTGATATATTATGGAAGGCACACAAAAGCATTTGTTAATAGCAACCTCTTTTCTTAAAGAACTGAGGGCGGCTGGGTGGGAAAGAGAATGCTCTCCGAAATGCATTTTTTAACATTTCCACATTTCTTTTTGGGCTGTGACAGATATTTTTCTCCTTAATTGAGATAAATATAGGAGAGGCTGTTGATTAAATTCAAGAGCCTTCAATCAGCTCTCAAGGAAACGATGATCTATGGAGTGGAGGAATGGGTGTGTGTGGTGTGTTTCGTGCCTCCTTACAGATTGCCCATCCTTCTTAATTTCTGAATTGGGTTTATAAAAGGGGCAGACAAATAGTTTTGATGAAAAGTATATTTTCTACCTGCAAACAGCCTAACCAACCGCACTCAACACGTAGTGCTCAATGGAACTGCATCTATATGGAGGGAAGTAAACAGTGGAGTGCCCCAAGGCTCTGTTTTAGGCCCAGTACTCTTCAACATCTTCATTAATGACTTGGACGAGGGGATAGATGGGGAACCTCGGAATACTAATATAAAATGACCTAATATTTCACCAGAAGAGCCCTGCATTCCTCCTCCCGTAACAGAATACCGTATGAAACTAGACTTGCAATCCTGGGCCTAGAAAGCCTAGAACTAAGACGCCTTAAACAAGATCTAAGTATTGCCCACAAGATCATATGCTGCAACGTCCTGCCTGTCGGCGACTACTTCAGCTTCAACCACAACAACACAAGAGCACACAACAGATTTAAACTTAATATTAACCGCTCCAAACTTGACTGTAAAAAATACAACTTCAGTAACCGAGTTGTCGAAGCGTAGAACTCATTACCAGACTCCATAGTGTCATCCCCAAACCCCCAACACTTACCCTTAGATTATCTACGGTTGACCTATCCAGATTCCTAAGAGGTCCGTAAGGGGCGAGTACAAGTGCACTAGAGTGCTTTCCGTCCCCTGTCCTATTGCTCTCCTATATCTCCTATACCTTTCTTCTATTCCTATATCTCTTCTTCTATTCTTTCATTGATATGTTCTTTTACTATATCTTCTTTTCTATTCTTTCATAGATATATTTTACTATGAGTATCTCCTAGTGGGTATATATATACCCACTAAAACTCTCATTGTGTATTGGACAAAATAAACAAATAAAATAAATAATAATAAATAAAAATACTAATATCAAATGACCAAAGTGCCAAAGCCCACTGCAACAACTTTGCCAAAAAGGCTTTAAGTGTAGTTAACTTAATCCTACGCAGCTTTTGCTCCGGCAATCTCACACTAATTACCAGAGCCTGCAAAACTTTTGCTAGACCCATCCTCGAATATAGCTCATCTGTTTGGAACCCATACCGCATCTCGGACATTAACACCATTGAAAATGTCCAAAAATACTTCACCAGAAGAGCCCTTCACTCTTCCACACGAAACAGAATACCCTACGAATCAAGACTTACAATCCTGGATCTTGAAACCTTAGAGCTACGACGCCTCAAACACGATCTAAGTATTGCCCACAGGATTATAAGCTGCAATGCCCTGCCTGTTAATGATTACTTCAGTTTCAACCGCAACAACACAAGAGCACACAAAATATTCAAGCTTAATGTTAACCGCGCCAAACTTGACTGTAAAAAATATGACTTTAGCAATCGAGTTGTCAAAGTGTGGAACTCACTACTAGACTCCATAGTATCATCCCCTAACCCCCAACACTTTACCCTTAGACTATCTACAGTTGACCTCACCAGATTCCTAAGAGGGCAGTAAGGGGCGTACATAAGTGCACCAGAGTGCCTACCGTCCCCTGTCCTATAGTCTATCCTATATTTCATATATGACTGTATGATTGTAACTTGTTGCTTGTATCCTAAGATTTTTATTAACATTGATTGTTTCTTCATTGCTTATTTGACCCCTATGACAATCATTAAGTGTTGTACCACATGATTCTTGACAAATGTCTCTTTTTCTTTTATGTACGTTGAGAGCATCTGCACCAAGACAAATTCCTTGTGTGTCCAATCACACTTGGCCAATAAAAATTCTATTCTATTCTATTCTATTCCATTCCATTCCATTCCATTCCATTCTGTATCTTCTCTTCTATCTCTTCTATTTATCACCTATCTATTATATCTCTTTAATCTCTTATATTTTCTGCTATTCTCTCTAGTTATATTTTACTCCTATATTTCTCTTCTACACTTTCTTTGATACATTCTACTTATATATATCCTCTATAACCTTCATTGTTTATTATTGTGTATTGGACAAAACAAACAAACAAATAAAAAAATAATGATTTTCCTCTATCCACCTTTTCTATCCCATGCATGATTTTATGCACTTCGATCAAGTCGTCTCTTAAACGCCATCTTTCAAGGCTGAAGAGACCAAGGCGTTACAACCTAGTTTCATAAGGGAGGGGCTCCATTTCCTTGATCATACTTGTTGCCCTTTTTTGCACCTTTCCCAGTTCCATTTTACTTAGATACTATATACGTGTAGTCCTTGACTTACAACCGCTTGTTTAATGGCCGTTCAAAGTTACAACGGCGCTGAAAACATGTGACGTACGACCATTTCCCCCACTTACAACTGTTGCAGCATCCCCTGGGTCACGTGATTAACAATCTTGGCAACTTATGACGGTGGCAGGGTCCTGGGTCACATGACCCCCTTTGGGGAATCCAGATTCACTTAACAACCCTGTCACTAGCTTAACAACTGCAGTGATTCACTTAACAACTGTGGCGAGGAAGGTCTTAAATGGGGGCAAGCCTCACTTAACAATTGTCTCACTTCTGGTCGTATGTTGTAGTATTCTGTTAATGGCATTAGAGGCCATTATAGGTGGCCCCCCGTCTGGTAAAATGCCGGTATTTGCATATCTCCTTAAAAAAAGGATAATGTATGAACAAAGATTTTTCTTTGAGAAATGATATTTCCCTTAAGTTGTGCCTTTTTTACTTTGCAACTTTTGCCTGGAAAAAAAGAAATGTGCAAATATCTTGACCTTGAATAATCGCATCCGCTTCTGCCCTCCAGAAGCAGAAAGATGAATTTTGAACGGAAAGATTCCTTCAAGTCCGAGTTCAAAATCCTTTTGGCTTTTAGGTTCTCATTTTTGATTTTCATTAAACCAGTCAAAGGGGGAGGGGAGAGACAGGCAGAAAAACAGAGAGAGAGAGAGAGAGAGAGAGAGAGAGAGAGACAGAGATAGATAGACAGACAGACAGACAGACAGACAGACCGAGACAGACAAAGAAAGAGAGAGAGAGAGAGAAAGACAAAGAGAGAGACATAGAGACAGATAGACAGATAGACAGAGAGAGACAGAGAGAGAGAGAGAGAGACAGAGATACAGAGATAGATAGAGAGAGAGACAGACAGATAGAGAAAGAGAGAGAGAGCTAAATAAAAAGAGAGAGACATAGAGACAGATAGACAGATAGACACAGAGAGAGACAGAGAGAGATAGATAGATAGAGAGAGAGACAGACAGACAAAGAGGGTAGAGAGATAAATATAGACAGATAGACAGAGAGAGACACAGAGAGAGAGACAGAGAGAGAGAGACAGAGAGAGACAGAGAGAGAGAGACACAGAGAGACACACACAGAGAGAGAGACACAGAGAGAGAGAAACAGAGAGAGACAGAGAGACAGAGATAGATAGAGAGATAGATAGAGAGTGACAGACAGACAAAGAAAGAGAAAGAGAGATATATAGAGACAGATAGACAGACACAGAGAGAGACAGAGAGAGAGAGACAGAAAGAAAGAAAGAGATAGAGAGAGAGACAGACAGACAGACAGAGAAAGAGAGACAGAGACAGAGAGACAGAGAAAGAGAGAGACATAGAGACAGATAGACAGACACACACAGAGAGACACAGAGAGACAGAGACAGAGAAACAGAGACAAAGACACACAGAGAGAGACACACACAGAGACTGAGACAGCGAGACTGACACACACACACACACAGAGAAAGATAGAGAGCGAAAGAAACAGAGAGAAATACACACAGAGTGAGAGACACAAGGAGACAGACAGACATAGAGACAGAGAGACAGAAACACAGAGACAGAGGGACAGAGAAGGACAGCCACAGAGAGAGACAGAGAAAGAAAGAGAGAGAGAGAAAGAAAGAGGAAGAGACAAAGAGATAGATAGAAAGGGGAGAGAGAAGGGAAGGGAAAATGCTACCCCTTAATTCCCCGGTCTTTAACTACCATGAAAATCTCTTAGTTTGTAATTACGAATACTCTTTCTCTCTCATGTTTTAATTATGTTCTGTCCACATTTTTTAGAGAGGCTGCTGGAAAAAGCAGAGAAACACAGCTCTCTTGCCATCGTTGCTGAATAAATTAGCAGCATGTTGCTTGATTCTTTTAAAAAAAAAATACTGGGTAGCTTTGATTTTAACTGTAACGACAATACTTGACTTAACATTTAGCGACCGTCCGAAGTTACAAGGGCACTGAAAAATGGACCAAGGACCAGTTTTCAGACTTATGACCATTGTGGCATACCTATGATAAACATAATTAAAATTCAGATGCTTGGCAACTGGCATGTATTTACGACAGTTGCAGGGTCCTGGGGGTCATATATGATTTCCTTCTTTGATCTTCTGGTCAGCAGAGTCTAAGATTCTCTTAACAACCGCAGTGATTCACTTAACAACCATGGCAAGAACAGTCATAAAATGGAGTAAAATTCACTTAACAACTGCCTTACTAACAACAGACATTTTGGGCTCCACTGAGGTTGTAAATTGAGGACTACCTGTTGTTCCCTTCTGCCGCACAAATCCCAGCGACCAATTAGGTCCCACAGAGTTGACCTTCTCCGGGTCCCTTCGACTAAACAATGCCGTCTGGCGGGACCCAGGGGAAGAGCTTTCTCTGTGGCGGCCCCGGTCCTCTGGAATCAACTCCCCCCGGAGATTAGAACCGCCCCCACCCTCCTTATCTTTCGAAAACCCACTTATGTCGCCAGGCATGGGGAAACTGATATGCCCCTTAGCTACTATGGTTTTTTATGTATGGTTTGTTAGGTTGTATGGTTTTTTTATATAATAAGGATTTTAAATTGTTCTTTTTAACAATAGATTTGTACATTATATATTGTTGTTGTGAGCCGGTCCGAGTCCTCCGACAAGGGGGGCATACAAATCTAATAAATTATTATTATTATTATTATTATTATTATTATTATTATTATTATTATTATTATTATTATTATTATGTCAGTACAACACAGCAAACGAGATCACTATGCTGGATTTCATATTTCATCACCAGTAGGGCGCTTCCCAAGCACCTAGGACTGCGTGACGTAGCGGCGAATTATGTTTGCCGATCCCAGTAAAGCGGCCTTTTGCAATTGACAGATGGAGATTTTGTCAATTCCGATGGTTTTCAAATGTCCGCTGAGATCCTTTGGCACTGCGCCCAGCGTGCCAAGTACCACTGGGACCACTTTCACTGGCTTATGCCAGAGTCGTTGCAGCTCGATTTTTAGATCTTCGTATTTCACTAAGTTCTCTAGCTGCTTCTCCTCAATTCTACTGTCTCCTGGGATTGCGATGTCGATGATCCATACTTTGTTTTTCTCCACGATCACAATGTCTGGTGTGTTATGCTTCAGAATTCAGTCAGTCTGAAGTCGGAAGTCCCACAGTAAATTATTATTATTATTATTATTATTATTATTATTATTATTATTATTGCCATTGTAACTTCAAACCGTCATTAAATGAACTGCTATAATGCAAAGAATACTTGCATTTACAGTAAAATAACAATGTCGGTGTTTTATTGGTTTCCTGGTCTGATCAGTTTTGCCATTTCTCATGTAAGCTGCAATTCTATTCAGCAAACCTCCTTCCTATAAATAAATATAACTATAAGTCCACCAACAGAATATTTACTGCATGTTTATTTGCCCTGTGCTCACTCTTTCCCGACGCATCGATTTATTAAATTTATAAGCTTGCCCGTCCACGAACATTTTCAGTTTGCAGATAAGGTCACGCCAAATAAAATAGTGAATTATTGAAAATGGCATAGTGAAATAAAACCAAGCTTAAATAAATTTAATTTGTTTAATGAATGTAAAATTGAAAATTGAAAAGCCTTCCAACAGAAAATAAAGCACAATGGGACTTGTTACCAAAAAGGCCAGCAATAATTCTACATATTCAATGTAGTTTAATCCAACTTCCTTCTATAAACCTCTACAAGATTATGTTAAGATATTCATGAACTTGGAGAGCCACTGGTAACAAGGTCAGCCAATGAATAAGCATGGCAACTGAGTCAGCCAATAGGAACTAACCCCTTCCGAGTCTGTGCAGAGAATCGTAATTGGAAACTGTCTCTAGTCTCTACTCTGTGCGCTTCCATTCTGAACTCTGCTGAAATGAAACTAACTCTTCTGCTTGTGTTTACCTGTAACCAGGGGTGGGCAGCAGGCAGGATGGGGTGGAACACAGTTCCACCGGCAGAAATGGAGATACATGAGAAACTCCAACTGATCGGCGGCTGTCACTTCCTGGATTACTGGTCTTGGCTCGGCTCTCCTTTTTTCCCTGCTGCTGCTACTGCATCTGCGCTCCTTGCTTTTTTCCTCTTTCCTCCTTCTTGGCCTCGGAAGAGCTTCCCTCTCTCCTGCCCGGCTCCCCTCCAGCCTCAAGCGGCCAAGGTGCAAGCAGAAGGCCTGGGTGAAAATGGCGCTGGCAGCATTTATGCTTCTGGCAGCACCAGTTCGCCTAGCTACCCAACCATGAGACGGGGGGAGGGGGTGACCCAAGAAGGAGAGCGCAGGAAACACAAACCAAATTGCCACCCAAGCAAGCGACACTGGTAAGTTTGTAAGTCAAGGACTTAACAGTTCACTCGAATGATGATGATCGTTCAAGCCACTCCCACCTGATCACATGACCGGCAAGCCACTCCTACCCAGTCGCATGACCACCAAGCCACGCCCACAAAATAAGCCACACCCATAGTGTGGCAGTAAAAATTTTGGCTGCCTGTAACCGATTGAAGAATTCTACTTGGGGTCTGCATGCGTGTGCCCAAACTTGGCAGAGGTTCCAGCTTAAGGCTGCTACCGGCGCTGATGTGTGCATAGCTCTGGGTGACTGGCAGGTATGTGCGTGCACTGGAGTGAGGTTTGGCTTCTGCGCATGTGCAGGAAGGAAATCTCATGAGAAGGTGCACGGGCATGTGACATGATAATAATAATTGTTCTGTCTGGGTTCCCCCAGACCTCAACACCAACTGGAAAAAACAGCCAGACACTCTGGTAAAAGCCAAAAGTATTTTATAACTGGAAAAAATAAGCACAGAGGAAAACCTGTTCTTCCCAACAGACAGGATATAATACGGTACAGCAGGGTCCTGATGTCCAGTCAATACAGCAAGCTTCTTGCTGGCACCCCCCCCCCCAAGGTTTCAATAGTCAAAGGCACAAACCAGGATTCCAAGACGCCAAAGTTCACAGTCAGGTCCCACGACTCTCAAAGATAAAACTCCACAAGCCAGGAAAGGTGGGTCTGCCTTTTAGCCTTTCCCAAGCACCACACCCAAACCCAGCTGTTGCCACTTTAATGCTGAAAGTATTTAGCCAATTGATTCCGTCTCTGAGTAGCTCTTCGTTGTCGCAGATCAATTATGGCTTGTGCACTTTCCTCTAAGGAATCCAGGCTGCTTGCTGGGGAGAGCTCCCCCTGGTGGGACTCTGGCTGTCCTCCCTCTTCTTCAGCCTGGGATTCCTCCTCCTCGTCTGTCTGCACCTCCTGTTCCTCAGCCTCTCCCTCTGAGCTGGAAACCGACAGAAGGTCAGCCGTTCCCGGAGGGGCCTCAGACGGAACCACAACAAATAATAATAATAATAATAATAATAATAATAATAATAATAATAATAATAATTGTTGTTATTATTTTTCAATTAAAAGCAACAACAATAAAACAAACAATATTACACACAAAACAAACATCACGCATATGTAAAATACAACTCCATATATTCTTGATGGCTTGTATAATGTTTTAACTGCATTCTATCTATCATCTATCTGTCTGTCCGTCCGTCCGTCCGTCCGTCCATCCATCCATCTATCCATCTATCTTCTCTCTCTCTCTCTCTCTCTTCGATTTGTACGTCACCCAACTCCTTACAGACTCTGGGCAGTGGTTTAATTTTAATTAAACAACAGCGCTGCAGAGCCCTGAAAATCAACTGCCTGGGAGTACCCCATGGACATGCGCGGGAATAGCACATGGGGGTGCACGGCAGTGGCACATGGTCATACGTGGTGGAGCTGAGATGAGCTATGGCTCACATGGCAAAGAGTCCCCTGCGTACCACTTGTGGCACGGGTGACATAGGTTCGCCGTCAAGGATATAGGGCTTCCCGCTTGAACAAAGGGTTGGACTAGAAGACCTCTAAGGTCCCAACTCTTTTGCTATTTGTGCTTGCTAGTTTGAGAGCCTGCCTTGAAAATTCTGCCTGCCTGCTGCGTTTATATTTTATCTGCATTGTGATCAATTCATTAGGCCTAACCCAGCCAGGCTGAGTACATTATCAGCGTAAATTTATGCACTGCAGTTCGGTTCAGGAAAAGTCAGACCAATTTGCTCGGGTGGCCACTTAATGAGGCTGCGCAGTGTTCCAGCGACATGTTCTCATAATCGCTGGGAAAGCAAGACAGATCTCGGCTAACACAAAGAGCCTGACTATGAGAAGGCAAAAACAGAACAGGTGTCTCACATAGCTCTTCTTAGCTTTCCTGTTCCTGGAACTTGACCGTTTATTGAATCTCTTCTAAATATATTAAGAAGGGTTCAGTGATTAGATTGCGGTAACTGCACCAAATTGATTGTTGTTTCCAGGAACGTGTGCTGGTTGCATGTGAAGCTTCTGGTCTGTAGACAAACAGGTAGAATGCTTGGCAGGTAGAATGCTTGGCTGCATAGCTAGAGGTATAGCAAGCAGGAAGAGGGAGATTGTGATCCCGCTGTATAGAGCGCTGGTGAGACCACATTTGGAATACTGTGTCCAGTTCTGGAGACCTCACCTACAAAAAGATATGGATAAAATTGAATGGGTCCAAAGACGGGCTACAAGAATGGTGGAAGGTCTTAAGCATAAAACGTATCAGGAAAGACTTCATGAACTCAACCTGTATAGTCTGGAGGACAGAAGGAAAAGGGGGGACATGATTGAAATATTAAAATATATTAAAGGGTTAAATAAGGTCCAGGAGGGAAGTGTTTTTAATAGGAAAGTGAACACAAGAACAAGGGGGCACAATCTGAGGTTAGTTGGGGGAAAGATCAGAAGCCACGTGAGGAGGTATTATTTTACTGAAAGAGTAGTAGGTGTTTGGAACAAACTTCCAGCAGACGTGGTTGGTAAATCCACAGTAACTGAATTTAAACATGCCTGGGATAAACCTATATCCATCCTAAGATAAAAATACAGGCAATAGTATAAGGGAAGATGGTCTTTTTTTGCCGTCAATCTTCTGTATTGGAAGAAAAATCCAGGTTCAGTTCCAGGAACCGGGAATAAAAGGGAGGCTGCTTAAGAAAGAAGGTCAGTTTATGGACCACACACGTACAGCATCCAGTTCTGGGACAGCTGACAAATTGGTTTGAATAGTGCAAGGAGTTTTATACAGTTTATAGTGTTTTGTAATTTTGAGGTCTGCTTTGTGAGCTTTTATTATCTGACTGGTTTTACTTGTTTTGCAAACGTCATAAATATGAACCAGTTTTCAAGCATCCGAATTTCGATCACCTGACCATGCTTCAACAGTTGTTAAGTATGAAAAATGGTCACAATTCACTTTTTTCAGTGTCATGGTTCCAAGTAATAACCCTAGAGAAAGCAGGAGGCAGATTTCTCAAATAACAATTTTATTGTTCTTACTATTTCTTACTACTATTTGAGCTGTCACGGGTGTACCTAGGCACACTCGTATGACACCAATGCTCCGCGTGTTGCACTGGCTACCAATTAGTCTCCGGTCACAATTCAAAGTGTTGGTTATCACCTATAAAGTCCTACATGGCTTAGGAACAGATTGCTGCACAGGGTTGGACTTCTCTGGGCCCCGTCGACTAAGCAATGCAGGTTGGTGCAACTGCAGAGGAGGGACTTCTCTGTGGCTGCCCCAGCTCTATGGAACCAACTCCTTCCCGATGCCCGTACTGCTCCCACCCTACTGGCCTTCCGAAAAGCTGTGAAGATCTGGGGATGGATTTCTATCTTGTCACAGCGGAATTACGATTGTTTTGATATGTGTGTTTGTTTGATTGGACATTTTTATTGGGGTTTATTATGGGTTTTCACTTTTTTTTTTACCATTTAATATCTGACTTTTTATTATTGTATTGCATTTTATATTGTTGTAAGCTGCCCTGAGTCCCATGGGATCGGGCAGCATAGAAGGCAATTAAATTAAATTAACATAGGAAAAGATTGACAGCAGAAAAAGACCTCATGGTCCATCTAGTCTGCCCTTATACCATTTCCTGTATTTTATCTTAGGATGGATCTATGTTTATCGCAGGCATGTTTAAATTCAGTTACTGTGGATTTACCAACCACGTTTGCTGGAAGTTTGTTCCAAGCATCTACGACTCTTTCAGTCAGATGATATATTCTCACGTTGCTTTTGATCTTTCCCCCAACTAACCTCAGATTGTGCCCCCTTGTTCTTGTGTTCACTTTCCTATTAAAAACACTTCCCTCCTGAATCTTATTTAACCCTTTAACATATTGAAATGTTTCGATCATGTCCCCCCTTTTCCTTCTGTCCTCCAGACTATACAGATTGAGTTCAGAGTTTATAGTTATTATATCTTTGAAAGGACACTAAATTAAAAGAATTCATGACAATTAGAACAGTTAAGCAGTGGAACAGCCTGCCTCCAGAAATTGTGAATAATCCAATACTGAAAGTTTTTAAGAAGAAAATGTTGGATAACTATTTCTCTGAAATATTGTAAGGTTTCCTACCTAAGCAGGGGGTTGGACTAGAAAACCTACAATGTCCCTTCCAACAGTGTTGTTGTTGTTGTTGTTGTTGTTGTTGTTGTTGTTGTTGTTGTTGTTGTTGTTGTTGTTGTTCTTCTTCTTCTTCTTCTTCTTCTTCTTCTTCTTCTTCTTCTTCTCCTCCTCCTCCTCCTTCTCCTCCTTCTCCTTCTTCTCCTTCTTCTCCTTCTTCTCCTTCTTCTCCTTCTTCTTCTTCTCCTCCTTCTCCTTCTTCTCCTTCCCCTCCTCCTCCTTCCCCTCCTCCTCCTCCTCATTATTATATAAAACTGTTGTAAGCTGGAAACTACCTGCATTGGATTTCCTACCCCAAATGAAAACTTGAAGCACAGAACAAATGGTGATTTAGAAATGTAAATTATGACTCTTGAGACTTCCCTGTTTAATTAGGAAGGGAATTCTGTTCTCTAGTTTCACAGCAACCAACACCCCCCCTCTTTACATTTCCAAGTACATTCTAACCTCAAAATATTTTGAGTTTTGAGTCTATTGACTTCTGTCCCCAAATCCCCAATATTTGCCGTAGAAACGGCGCTTGTGACAGACATGACGTGGGGTAGAAATTTTAGTGCTCAGTTCGAATTCCCAATGATTCATTGGCAAAGGTCTGTTTGCAAGGTTAATAGAATATGGAGCGTTGTACCAACATTTGCTTTTTTAAAAGGACGCCTGTTTTCTTTTCTTTCAATTTGAAAACCAATCTGAGAATTGGAGAGTTGATTAAATTGGAACACTAAAAAGAACTGGACAAAATCAATGACAGCGTGGACAGATTTTTCCGTGTATCTATAAAATACCAAATGCCATTTGGAATGTTTCATCAATAGGAAGCAAAGGTACGGAGAGTCCGTGGACTTACACGGCCCTATTTAGACAGGGAGTCATTGCTCAAAGTTGCTCATGCCCTCATCACCTCGAGGTTCGACTACTGCAATGTTCTCTACATGGGGCTACCTTTGAAAAGTGTTCGGAAACTTCAGATCATGCAGAACGCAGCCGCGAGAGCCATCATGGGGCTTCCTAGATTCGCCCACATCTTTCCAACACTCCGTGGCTTGCACTGGCTGCCGATCAGTTTCCGGTCACAATTCAAAGTGTTGGTAATGACCTTTAAAGCCCCACTTGTCTAGTTGCATTTCTCACTGGGGAGAAAGAAACCATTGGGAATACAGTGTTCCCTCGATTTTCGCGGGTTCGAACTTCGTGAAAAGTCTATACCACGGTTTTTCAAAAATATTAATTAAAAAATACTTCGCGGGTTTTTCCCCTATACCACGGTTTTTCCCACCCGATGACGCCATATGTCATCGCCAAACTTTCGTCTGCCTTTAATAAATATTTTTTTAACAAATTTTAATAAATAAACATGGCGAGTAATAATCTGAATGATTGCTAAGGGAATGGGAAATTGCAATTTAGGGGTTTAAAGTGTTAAGGGAAGGCTTGTGATACTCTTCATAGCCAAAAATAGTGTACTTACTTCCGCATGTCTACTTCGTGGAAATTCGACTTTCGCGGGCGGTCTCGGAATGCAACCCCCTCGAAAAGCGAGGGAACACTGTATTCACAAATGTTTGTGTACATTTCATGGAGAATCTGCAGTCGACAGAAGTACGGTTAGTCGCGGAAGACATTTTGAGGATGACAAAGAGGTGATTCGCACAGTACAGAAATGGCTTCGTGACCAGAACAAGGAGTGGTACCGACAGGGCATACACGCCCTTGTGTCTCGCTGGAGGAAGGCCATATAACGGGATGAAGAATATGCAGAAAAATAAGGAGTGTAGAAGAAACATCATTCTTTCTTGTGTGTAAGTTTCACTGTGTTCAATAAATAATTGGTTAAGAAAAAAAAAATGGGGTGCATTACTTTCTGGGTGACCCTCGTATCTTTTCCAGACATTCCGCTGTGCACACATAAATACACTAGTGCACTTATGTGCACAGCGGAATGTCTGGAAAAGATACGAGGGTCTTTTTACATAAGTACACTAGTGTGCCTTTCGTCCCCTGTCCAATTGTCTTTCCTTTATCCCATATCAAAATCAACTGTGTTCTTTTTGCCGACGATGTGAAACTTTTCAACACCACTGATAAAACACTCACTCTCCAAAAAGACCTGGACTTTGTCTCAGACTGGTCTAACACCTAGCAACTTCAAATATCAACCAACAAATGCTCTACCCTCCACATCGGCAAAAAAAATCTAAACCACACATACGAACTGAATAAACAATCTCTCACTGCTGACATTCAGTAAAAGACCTTGGAATACTAATATTGAATGACCTAAGTGCTAAAGCCCACTGAAACAATATCGCCAAAAAAGCCTCTAGAGTTGTTAACCTGATCCTATGCAGCTTCTGCTCATGCAATCTCACATTACTCACAAGAGCCTACAAAACTTTTGCCAGACCCATCCTAGACTACTGCTCATCTGTCTGGAACCGATACCACATCTCAGACATCAACACCCTTGAAAACGTCCAAAGATATTTCACCAGAAGAGCCCTTCACTCCTCCACTCGAAACAGAATATCCTACGAAAGTAGACTAACAATCCTGGGCCTAGAAAGCCTAGAACTACGGCGCCTAAAACATGATTTGAGTATTGCCCACAAGATCATATGCTGCAACACCCTACCGGTCAATGACTACTTCAGCTTCAACCACAATAACACAAGAGCACACAACAGATTCAAACTTAATACGAACTACTTCAAACTTGACTGTAAAAAATATGATTTCAACAATCGAGTTATTGAAGTGTGGAACTCATTACCGGACTCAGTAGTGTCAACCCCTAACCCCCAACACTTCTCCCTTAGGCTCTCCACGATTGACCTCTCCAGGTTCCTAAGAGGCCAGTAAGGGGCGTGCATAAGTGCACTGGTGTGCCTTTCGTCCCCTGTCCAATTGTCTTTCCTCTCTTTCACCTATCATATATATTCTCTTCCTTTCATATATCCTCTCCTCTAAGTTCACTTTCACCCTCATTTATATTACCACATATCTATTTTTCTTCCTATGTATTTGTGTATTGGACAAATGAATGAATAAATAAATAAAATAAAATATCATGTATATTTTCTTCCTTTCATATATCTTCTCCTCTATTTTTACATATTATCTCTATATGTATTACTTCATGTCTATTCTCTTCCATATGTATTGTGTATTGGACAAATGAATGAATAAATAAATAAATAAAAAACACCCACCATTAAAAATTGACTACCGAAAAGGATACATGCTAGGACCCTTCTTCTTGTTATTCACAGTTCCTTTTGATGTTACCCCCCTCCACTTTTATCCCAGAAGTCGTAAAGACGCCTGTCTTCTTTCTAATTAATGACCACCCAATGCCGGCGGTACAGATGTCTCCGCATATGGTTCATTACCCCTAGGACAAAAACTGTGTAAGAGTTAAAAGGTTTATTTCACGGGGTTCTTTGTGCAACCATGAAGAATGAAGCAATTAAAAAATATATATTAAATAGGTCTGAGCTGAAAACAGTCAATTTTCTTTTTCTGTAGACAGTTTTTTTAGTTTTTATGTTGGAAAGTGTCTCTAATTTTGGGAGTGGAAGTTCTATTCCCGACGGGGGGAAAACCCTAAAATTGTTATCGTAGTTTCTATTTTTTTCCTTTTTTTAACTTTCAGTGGTCCCAAATTGGATTGGTGGCATAGAGAGATGATGTAAGGTTCTGCCAAGTGTCAAGGCAGTGATCAGATGGCCAGGATTTAATATGCCCAGAATGTAATAAGTAAATAGAAGGATTTTAAGCTTTAGACCAGTGGTTCTCAACCTGGGGGTCGCACCCCTTTGGGAATTGAATTGACCATTTCACAGGGGTCACCTAAGATCATGGGACAAGACAAATTTCCCATGGTGTTAGGAATTAACACTTCTATTCTGGCATCTTGGAACATATTTTTATAATCTGACCAATCAGGTGTTCTATTCTATTCTATTCTATTCTATTCTATTCTATTCTATTCTATTCAGGCATGGGGCAACTGAATTCCCCCCCCTTCCCCCTAGGCTTATAGAATTTATACATGGTATGCTTGTTTGTATGATTGGTCTCTTAAATTGGGGTTTTTAGATTATTTTTTAATATTAGATTTGTTACATTGTCTTTTTTATTGTTGTTAGCCACCCCGAGTCTTCGGGGAGGGACGCATACAAATCTAATAAATAAATAAATAAATAAATAAATAAATAAATAAATAAATAAATAAATAAATAAATAAATAAATAAATAAATAAATAAATAAATAAATAAATAAATAAATAAATAAATAAATAAATAAATAAATAAATAAATAAATAAATAAATAAATATAAAATAAAATAAATTATATTCCATTCCATTCCATTCCATTCCCTTGATTTCTCATTCTATCCTATCCTATCCTATCCCATGGTTGTAAGTTGGGGACTACCCATGGTCAGCTACCAAGAAGCTACCGTATTTTTCAGAGTATAAGACGCACCTTAGTTTTTGGGGAGGAAAATAGGGGAAAAAATCTGCTTATCAGCGATTCATCTGGCTAGCATCCTTAATCTGGTCAGCTTCAGCACATTATTTTATCCCTTGGTTAAGGACTTTAGAAAATAACAATAAAAGAGTTTGCAAGCCAGTAAGAACTGGGAAGTTCATTAACACCTGGAAAGAAACAGTCTGAGCAAGTAGAGCAATGGAGAAAACCCTGCAAAGACTTAGGGCTTGGAAAACATTCTTCTTTGCAGAGAGTAACAATGAAAGAGCTTGCAAGTGGATAAGAGCTAGGAACATTGTTAGCACCTGGTTAGGGCTGGAAAGAAACATTCAGAGCAAGTAAAGCAATGGAAAAAACCCCCTACAAAGAGAAGGTTTGGAAAACATTCCTCGCAGAGAGTAACAATGAAAGAGCCTGCAAGCGGGTAACAGCTGGGAACATAATTAGCACCTGGTTAGGGCTGGAAAGAAACATTTGGAGCAAGTTAGACCAATGGGGAAAAACACCTGCAAAGACTTAAGGGCTTGGGAAACATTCTTTGCAGTGAGAAACAATAGAGGAGCCTGCAAGATAAGAACTGGGAAGATCGTTAGCATAAATCCCAGCGACCAGTTAGGTCCCACAGAGTGGGTCTTCTCCGGGTCCCGTCAACTAAACAATGCCATTTGGCAGGACCCAAGGGAAGAGCCTTCTCTGTGGCGGCCCCAGCCCTCTAGAACCAACTCCCCCCAGAGATTAGAATTGCCTCCACCCTCCTTGCCTTTCGTAAGCTACTTAAAACCCACCTCTGCCACCAGGCATGGGGGAACTGAGATATTCTTCTCCCCTAGGCCTTTACAATTTTATGTATGGTATGTCTGTATGTATGTTTGGTTTTTATAATAATGGGTTTTTAATCGTTTTTAGTATTGGATTATTATTGTACGCTGTCTTATTATTGCTGTTAGCTGCCCCGAGTCTCCGGAGAGGGGCAGCATACAAATTCAATTAATAATAATAATAATAATAATAATAATAATAATAATAATAATAATGGCTACATTCAGAGTATAAGATGCACCCTAATTATCAGCCTCTTTTAGGGAGGAAAAAGTTGCATCTTATACACTAAAAAATACGGTATGTGCTTGGTGGTTCTGCTTTATCATTAAACTTTCCCATCTGCCCGCATGTTCCCAGTATCTTTCTCCCAGCTTGGAACGGAACCAATTGGATATTTCTTCCAACAGTTGCCAAGTCCTAGCACATATTTGGCACCACTTTCAGCTTTCCAGGCCATGATAGACTTCACACTGGTTTACTGCCCACATTGTTAGAGTAGCTATAAAGAAGGACCATCTGTTTTTGCAATTGCTAAATTGCAAAGGCTGCATTAACAGAGGGATAGAATCAAGATCATGTGAAGTGTTAATACCGCTTTATAAGGCCTTGGTAAGGCCACACTTGGAATCCTGCATTCAGTTTTGGTCGCCACGATGCAAAAGGGATGTTGAGACTCTAGAAAAAGTGCAGAGAAGGGCGACAAAGACGATTAGCGGACTGGAGGCTAAAACATATGAAGAAGGGTTGTAGGAACTGGGCATGGCTAGTTTAATGAAAAGAAGGACCAGGGGAGACATGATAGCAGTGTTCTAGTATCTGAGGGGTTGCCCCAAAGAAGAAGGAGTCAACCTATTCTCCAAAGCACCTGAGGGTAGAACAAGAAGCAATGGGTGGAAACTAAACAAGGAGAGAAGTAACTTAGAATTAAGGAGAAATTTCCTGACAGTTAGAACAGTTGATCTGTGGATCAGCTTGCCTCCAAAGTTGTGAATGCTCCAACACTGGAAATGTTTAAGCAGATGTTGGATAACGATCTGTCTGAAGTAGTGTAGGGTTTCCTGCCTACGTAGTGTTGTGGTTCAGCCTGAGGCTGCTCAGGGACCGGCTGTGTCTCTGCTGGCTCCATGCCCGGAGGAGGATGACAGCGAAGAGGAGGGGGCTGAACAGTCGGACGGGGGAGAGGAAAGTCAGGAATGGGATGAAGGAGAACAGCTTGAGAGCCCCGGGGGTGGGGGCTCTCCCCAGCCAGTAGCTTGGAGTCATTAGGTGATGAAGCACAAGCCGTCATTGACATGCGACAGAGACGTTCAGATCAAAGAAAGGAGCAATTAAAGAAGTATTATCAGCACTGAATTAGGACTTGGGTGTGGTCCTCCTTAGCAGCGTTTAAAAGGCAGGCAAGCCCTTGAAGCCATGTTGTGTGTTATCAGTTGGAGTTACGGTGTCCTGCTTTGTTCTCGACGTCTCTGTTCCTGGCTTGTGGCCCAGCAGTTTGGAAGACCCGTGGGAGGTGTAGGTCTGCTATCTACAGCCTCGTCTTGGCAGCAAGAATCCTGTATTGCTGCATGGACTTTTGCCTTCGTGGATCTATTTGAAGATACAGCGTTTTCCTGTTTGTAAGGACATTTTCTGTTACCTGTGTTTTTCTTGCATTTTATAAACTGCCTTTGCCTTTTACCGGTGTGTCTGGCTTCTCTTTTTGGGTTGGTCTTGGCTTCCGGAGTGACCCAGACAGAACACGTAGGAGGTTGGACTAGAAGACCTCCAAGGTCCCTTCCAACTCAGTTATTGTTATTATTATTAAATCAGGGAGTCAAGGCCAAACTGACCAGGTTTGTTACTCCCTAATCAAGAAACACAAAAGCAGAGGTTGATATTTCCACATGGCCTTCAAACAAATGTAGCCTTGGCCAAAACCTTCTTTTTTTCTGCCATCAGTTAAATTCCACCATGTAATTGGAGAAGGACTCAAGGCATTTACTGTAAGCATGCAACGTTTCAATGACATCCAGCCTAAATCAAGACCACATGTTTGATTTACCGATCCTTCTATCTGGATTGTAACATGCAGAAACATATAATATATAGATTTCCCGGTAAATATTCCTTAAATACACGCGTGGGTGCCTGCATAGAATCAAAATCATGTGAAGAATTAGTACCGCTTTATAAATCCTTAGGAAAATCGCAATTGGAATGCTAAATTCCATTGTGGTCATCACATTCTAAAAAAGATGTTCAAACTTTAGAAAAAGGGCAAAGAGGAGTAACAAGGCCTGGAGACCAATTCTTTATTGGTTCAATCACACGCGGCCAATAAAGAATTCTGTTTTGTTCTGTTCTATATTTTGCTCTGTTTTCTCTTCTCTCCTCTTCTCTCCTCTTCTCTTCTCTTCTCTTCTCTTCTCTTCTATTCTCTTCTATTCTATTCCTCTTCTCCATCCATCCCAACCCATCCCAGTCCAGTCCAGTCCAGTCCAGCCTAGTCTAGTCTATGCATGAAAAATGGTTGCAGGAATTGGGTATGGCCACTCTAGAGAAAAGAAGAACTAGAGGTGACATGATAGCAGGATTCCAGCATTTGAGGGACTGCTACAGAGGAGGCGGGGTTCAACCTATTTCCCAAAGCACCCAGAAGGCAAGCCAAGAAACAATGGTTGGAAACTAATCAAGGAGAGAAGCAACCTGGAATTAAGAAGAAACCTCCTCACAGTGAGGACAATTAACCAATCGCAACAGAAGTTGCCTTCAGAAGTTGTAGGTGATTCATCTCTGGAGGTTTTTAAGAAGAGAACTTGTGTGAAATGGTATAGAGTCTTCTCCTCAAGCAGGGGGCTACACGAGAAGACCTCCAAGGTCCTTTCTAACTCTGTCATTTTGTATTCTGTGAAGGCGGTTATTTGCCTTCACAGCAGGCAAGTTAAACTGGAACTTATGTAATAAATTATATATATATGGCCGAATAGATAATAAGGCCAAAGTAGATCTATCCTGGTCTCCCTTAATTTTCAAATTCAGCAAAAAAGCATGCGACATATATATATATCACATGTTTTGGCTGAATTTGAAAATTAAGGGAGACTAGGATAGATCTATTTCGGCCTTGTTCTGTCCTCATCAGCTAGCCATACCCTCTGTATGGCTAGCTGATGAGGACAAAATAAGGCTGAAATAAATCTATCCTAGTCTCCCTTAATTTTCAAATTCAGCCAAAACATGTGACACATACAGAATATAGTTTGTCGGCTATTAATAAATTAACTGCCTTGGAAATGGCCCTGGGTTGGGCCCAGAGGCAAAAAAGGAGCTATGATGTTCCTTCAATAAACCAGGGTGATTCGACACAATATATATATGTTTTCGTAGATTTTCACGGGTACAGGTATGACGGTCTTGGTATATTCGGGTTTCTTCCCGTGTAGGATTTAGAAATTTCTGGCGATGTTTCGACGAGGTCCCACTCGTCATCTTCAGGCTGGTGCTTCTGTCCTTGTTCTAGGGCGAACACACCCCTAGAACCAGGTCAGAAACACCAGCCTGAAGATGACGAGTGGGACCTCGTCGAAACATCGCCAGAAATTTCTAAATCCTACACGGGAAGAAACCCGAATAAAGCAAGACCGTCATATATATATATGGTTAGCTGATGAGGCCAGAACAAGGGCAAAATATCGTTATCCTAGTCTCCCTTAATTTTAAAAATTCATCAAAAACATATGATATACACACACACACACACACACACATATACATACATGCAATATTATATATATATATATATATATATATATATATATATGTGTGTGTGTGTGTGTGTGTGTGTGTGTGTGTGTGTGTGTCGAATCACCCTGGTGTATCGAAGGAACATCACAGCTCCTTATTTGCCTCTCGGCCCAACCCAGGGCCATTTCCAAGGCAGTTAATTTTATTGATAGCCGACAATTCTATCTATATGTCGGCTATCAATAAAATTAACTGCCTTGGAAATGGCCCTGGGTTGGGCCGAGAGGCAAATAAGGAGCTGTGATGTTCCTTCGATACACCAGGGTTATTGAACACAAAAATATGTCACCCTTCCCTGGTGCAGAGCTGAAGGGATTGGATACTGTAGCCTAGAGGATAATTCTCTGCCTTACAAGGCAAAGGTTGCAGGTTCAAGTCCCAGTGGGTATGGCTAGCTGATGAGGCCAAAATAGGGCCGAAATAGATCTATCCTAGTCTCCCTTAATTTTCAAATTCAGCAAAAGAACATGTGACATATATATATATATATATATAAGCTCCTGAGACTATACCGGAGAGGCAGCAGGAAATAAAACTGTGAGATGAAAGAAAGAAAGGCGTCTGAAGCCATTCCACAGGTTAATGAAGTCATAAATTTAATTCACATGAAATGCCACCAAACGGAGAGGAAAAAAGCGAGTCAGGAAAGGCTTCCAATTTGTGAAATTTTGTAAAAGGTCTACCCAATTAAATTTCTCTCGGTGGGCAGCGGCGGACATTTTCCTCCAGGTCAGGGGCCTGCAGTGCAGTCTGTGGGGGTGGGGAAGAGGAGGGGTGGAGTCGGCAGGAGGGAGAAATAACAGAATACGCAGAACACTGTTCTGAGGGAAAACACATGGCTGATTCACATCTCGTGTTTTTTGCATTCTCGCCATTGGCATTTAGAACAACTTTAGCCACTTTGAATCTAGAATAGAATAGAGAATAGAATAGAAAATAGAATAGAATAGAATAGAAAATAGAATAGAATAGAATAGAAAATAGAATAGAATAGAATAGAAAATAGAATAGAATAGAAAATAGAATAGAAAACAGAATAGAATAGAATAGAAAATAGAATAGAAAATAGAATAGAATAGAAAATAGAATAGAAAACAGAATAGAATAGAATAGAAAATAGAATAGAATAGAAAATAGAATAGAAAATAGAATAGATAGAATAGAAAATAGAATAGAATAGAAAATAGAATAGAAAACAAAATAGAATAGAATAGAAAATAGAATAGAATAGAATAGAATAGAATAGAAAATAGAATAGAAAACAGAATAGAATAGAATAGAAAATAGAATAGAATAGAATAGAAAATAGAATAGAATAGAAAATAGAATAGAATAGAAAATAGAATAGAAAACAGAATAGAATAGAAAATAGAATAGAATAGAAAATAGAATAGAATAGAAAATAGGATAGAATAGAAAATAGAATAGAAAACAGAATAGAATAGAATAGAAAATAGAATAAATAGAATACAATACAATACAATACAATAGAAAATAGAACAGATAGAATAGAAAATAGAATAGAATAGAAAACAGAATAGAATACAATAGAATAGAAAATAGAATACAATAGAATAGAAAATAGAATAGAATAGAAAATAGAATAGAAAACAGAATAGAATAGAATAGAAAATAGAATAGAATAGAATACAATAGAATAGAAAATAGAATAGAATAGAATAGAATAGAAAATAGAATAGAATAGAAAATAGAATAGAAAACAGAATAGAATAGAATAGAAAATAGAATAGAATAGAAAATAGAATAGAATAGAATAGAAAATAGAATAGAATAGAAAATAGAATAAAATAGAATAGAAAATAGAATAGAAAAGAAAAGAAAAGAAAATAGAATAGAATAGAAAATAGAATAGAATAGAATAGAATTATTTATTGGCCAAGTCTCCTTGCCTCTCCTCTCCCCCCTTTCCATTCCTTCCTTCCTTCTTCCCTTCCCTTTCTTCCTCTTCCCTTCTTCCTTTCCTTCCCTTCCCTTCCTTCTTCCCTTCCCTTTCTCTTCCATTCCCTTTCCTTTCTTCCTCTTCCCTACTTCGTTTCCTTTCCTTTTCCTTTCCGTTTCCCTTTCCTTCTTCCTTTCTCTTCCCTTCCCTTCTCCCCCTCCCCTTCCTGCAGCTCCCTTCCCCTCCCCTCTCTTTTTCTAAATGAAGACTGTTTTAGGCTGCACCAACATCTGCTGTGTGAGACATATTTTTGTCCTTTTTGCAAAGAGGGGCCTTCTGTTAAGTGTTAATTGCATCGCCACGCAATCGTCTTTCTGGATGCCTCGGTGTTAGCGAGCCTCCCCAGAGTGACAAAGAGAGCAAATACGCAGGCCTTTACAGAACATCTTGAGAAGATGCCACCAGGGTGGATTGCATATGGTTTGATTGACAGGGCAAAATTTCAAGAGCAAAGTCGGATTCGAGAACTGGAAGGGGAGATTTGTGTGGCCTGTGTGTCTACAATGACGTCACGAGAACTCAAAACCGCATATTTTGGTTCTCACAGTTCCAAATTTCCTAACCGTGTCTTTGTAGACTGATAGCAGGGTGGGGGCAAACCCTTTCTTACTTTGGACCAGTAATGGGCTGCTGCCCCTGTGGGTGGGGGGAACGCAGTGGGGGTAGTAGGTTTATGCACTATTTATTGAATACTTAATATTTTTTTAAATTGTCCTTCCTTTTCTAATACCTTAGTATGATCTTTCATTACTTTTGAAATAGGAAATAATTAAATAGCACGTTTTTTACCCATCAACACTGTAATCATTTTAATCATTACCTAGAAATGAACTTTTATAACAGTGAAAGAAAATTGAGCTACTTGCCTAATCTGTTATCCTACTGAACCTTGTGGGTTCAGGACAAAACCTTAAAATGTGATTGTGCTCCTCAACAAATAATGCTGTCTATCATTTGCCCTTTTTGTGGCTATTCAAATAATGTGACTGTAACTTGTGGCTTGTATCCTTAAGATTTTTATTAATAATGATTGTTTCCTGATGGCTTATTTGAGCCCTATGACAATCATTAAGTGTTGGACCTCCTAATTCTTGACAAATGTATCTTTTTCTTTTATGTACACTGAGAGCATATGCACCAAAGACAGATTCCTTGTGTCTCCAATCACACGGCCAATAAAGAATTCTATTCTATTCTATTCTATTCTATTCTATTCCATTCTATTCTATTGATTCTTGACAACTGTATCTTTTTCCTTTATGTACACTGAGAGCATATGCACCAAAGACAAATTCCTTCTGTGTCCAATCACACTCGGCCAATAAAGAATTCTATTCTATTCTATTCTATTCTATTCCATTCCATTCCATTGCATTCTATTCCATTCTATTCTATTGATTCTTGACAAATGTATCTTTTTCCTTTATGTACACTGAGAACATATGCACCAAAGACAAATTCCTTCTGTGTCCAATCACACTCGGCCAATAAAGAATTCTATTCTATTCTATTCTATTCCATTCCATTCCATTCCATTGCATTCTATTCTATTCTATTCTATTGATTCTTGACAAATGTATCTTTTTCTTTTATGTACACTGAGAACATATGCACCAAAGACAAATTCCTTCTGTGTCCAATCACACTCGGCCAATAAAGAATTCTATTCTATTCTATTCTATTCTATTCTATTCTGTTCTGTTCTGTTCTATTCTATTCTATTTATTATTGTCAAATTTATCTTTTTCTTTTATGTACACTGAGAGCATATGCACCAAAGACAAATTCCTTGTGTGTCCAATCACACTCGGCCAATCAAGAATTC
This sequence comes from Erythrolamprus reginae, assembly GCF_031021105.1. Classification (NCBI taxonomy): domain Eukaryota; kingdom Metazoa; phylum Chordata; class Lepidosauria; order Squamata; family Dipsadidae; genus Erythrolamprus; species Erythrolamprus reginae. Next base: position 6,634,620 of record NC_091953.1, on the reverse strand, counting down.
TACCCTATTCTAAAAATTCGAGGCTTCGCAAGGCCACCCACTCCTTTTTTTTCTTTTTAAAAATTGGCTGCCCCCACACCCTACAAACGCTGGTAACCGATTTCACAGTTTTAACTATGCACTGTGTAAAAAAAAAACCCACAACCCCACGGCATTTCCATTTTCTGGGGCCGCCGTCTGATGGATGACCTTGAGTTCAATCACTGTGAGAAAAGGAGGGGTGGAAAATTTCCTCTCCATCTGCATGATTTATGCCGTGCATCGTTTTTATATCCTTTGGTCATGTCTCTCCCTACTCTCTTCCGCACCGAACTACTAAAGAGTTCCCTTCCTATAGGGTTTTTAAAAAAAATATTCCTTCTTCCCCCCTTTTGGGGGAACTTCTCCAAAGCCACAAATCATGCCGCCTGCCCTTTCTCTGCACCTTTCTTGGATTCTATCATCCTTAATATAGAACCATAATTCTTAAAAGCAGGGCGATCAGGAGGGAACCCACGAGGAAGAACCAATTTCGTTAAGGACAGACTCCAGGTTTGAATCTAGATTTACAAGCGGGCAGGAGGGAATCTGTTCAGCGTTGAAAGAAATGCCAACACCCATTTCATCCTTTCTCTCTTTCCCCCAACTCACCCCACCCCTCTGCTTTCCTCCAAAACCGAGATGGAATATATGGTGACAACAGGCAAAACAGTTCTTTCTTTATTCTTCATTGGCCAAGTGTGATTGGACACACAAGGAATTTGTCTTTGGTGCATATGCTCTCGGTATAACATAAAATAAAATATACATTTGACTTCACAAATGACTTCAGTAACCGAGTTGTCGAAGCGTTCTCGCTGGAATTTCTGCATCGACTTTCCTTCTAATAATAAATAATAACATAGAACTAAGGCGCCTCAAACAAGATCTACGTATTGCCCACAAAATCATATGTTGCAACGTCCTGCCTGTCGGCAACTACTTCAGCTTCAACCACAACAACACAAGAGCACACAACAGATTTAAACTTAATATTAACTGCTCCAAACTTGACTGTAAAAAATATGACTTCAGTAACCGAGTTGTTGAAGCATGGAACTCATTACTGGACTCCATAGTGTCATCCCCAAACCCCCAACACTTTACCCTTAGATTATCTACGGTTGACCTATCCAGATTCCTAAGAGGTCAGTAAGGGGTGAGTACAAGTGCACTAGAGTGCCTTCCGTCCCCTGTCCTATTGCTCCCCTATATCTCCTATTCCTTTCTTCTATTCCTATATCTCTTCTTCTATTCTTTCATTTATATGTTCTATTACTATATCTTCTTTTCTATTATTTCTTAGATATATTTTACTATGAGTATCTCCTCTATAACCTTCGTCATGTATTTTACTATGTGTATATAGATATATACCCACTAAAACCCTCACTGTGTATTGGACAAAATAAATGAATGAATGAATGAATGAATAAATAAATAATAAAATAAAATAAAATAAATAAATAAAGAATCATGAGGTACAACACTTAATGATTGCCATGGGGTCAAATAAGCAATCAGGAAATAATCAATATTAATAAAAATCTTAAGGAGACAAGCAACAAGTTATAGTCATACAGTCATAAGTGGCAGGAAAATAGGTGATGGGAATGATGGGGAAGAAAACTAGTAGTAATAGTAGTGTAGACTTAGTAAATAGTTTGACAGTTTTGAGGGAATTATTTGTTTAGTAGAGTGATGGCATTCGGAGAAAAAACCTGTTCTTGTGTCTAGTTGTCTTAGTGTGCAGTGCTCTGTAGCGTCATTTTGAGGGTAGGAGTTGAAACAGTTTATGTCCTGTGTTTTATCTTAGGATGGATATGTGTTTATCCCAGGCATGTTTTAGTTCCTGTGGATTTACCAACCACGTCTGCTGGAAGTTTGTTCCAAGCATCTACTACTCTTTCAATAAGATGATATTTTCTCACGTTGCTTCTGATCTTTCCCCCAACTCACCTCAGATTGTGCCCCCTTGTTCTTCTGTTCCGTTTCCTACTAAAAACACTTCACCCCCGGACCTTATTTAACCCTTTAACATATTTAAATGTTTCCGTCATGTCCCCCCTTTCCCTTCTGTCCTCCAGACTATACAGATGGAGTTCATGAAGTCTTTCCTGATCCGTTTTATGCTGAAGACCTTCCACCATTTTTGTAGCCCGTCTTTGGACCCATTCAATTTGATCTTTTTGTAGGTGAGGTTTCCAGAACTGAACACAGTATTCTAAATGGGGTCTCACCAGCGCTCTATATAGCGGGATCACAATCTCTCTCTTCCTGCTATAAATCTATCATTCCTCATTCGAATGCTTGATGCTTTTGCCCAGGCCGGTCACCTGTAGCGAAGAAATGATAGATATAGAGAAAAAAAATTCTTGCTTGAATTTATTTTATTTATTTATTTATTTATTTATTTATTTTGTCCAATACACAATGAGGGTTTTAGTGAGTATATATCAATATACATATAGTAAAATACATGATGAAGGTTATAGAGGAGATACTCATAGTAAAATATATCTAAGAAAGAATAGAAAAGAAGATATAGGAATAGAATATATAGGAATAGAATATATAGAATATATAGAATATAGTAACAGAACACACACACACACACACACACATATATATATATATATATATACACACACACACACACACACATATACACATACACATACATATACACATACATATACACACACATATACATATACATATACACATACATACACATACACATTGCTCATGGAGATGGTTCACCCACAACAGCATGAGCTAAACTAGAAGGATCGGGAGGAAGCCTGAAGGCCCAAGGAAGAGAATTGGATGCTTCAACGGGATAAGTTGAGAGGTTGTTTACTAAAACACTGACAACCATGGGAGCTGTTAGAGGTGGGAATTCTTCTCCAGGCTTTCCTTCCCCCTGCCAGAAGCAACGAAAAGTGAACAGACTGTTCAACAGAGAGTAAAATTTAATTAGAAGTGAATCTTGCCAAGGTCTCCCGCTTTCCTTCTAAAGATGATGAGATCTGACAATACCTTTGTCCACTCAGGGTGGAAATTTATTACGTGCCAGTCTTCCCTAATGCACATAAACTTTTCATAGGGATCAGAGGCTACGGGCTATAATGCTAACATCAAAGGGGAAAAAAAATCTAAATACATTTGGGGTTTTAAATATCAGCCTTAATTCAAGGAAGAGAAACCAGAGAGACAATTGTGTGCACAGCATCCAGTTCTGAATCTGGTTGTTTATTTTTGGCCTGAATTTCTGAAATCTAAACCTCTGATGAGGATTGCATTTCTATTAACGATGGTTTTTCTGAGACACACCATGGTTAGATAATGATTTACAGCCAGTACTCAGGCACCTAAGGTTCAGTTTCAGGAAAGGTTTCAGTAGAGATTCCCCCACCCCAGAATTATTGAGTATTATTTCTTCCTCTTCCTCTTCTTCTTCTCTTTCTTCTTCCTCTTCCTCTTCTTCTTCTCCTCCTCCTCCTCCTCCTTCTTCTTCTTCCTCCTCCTCTTCTTCTTCCTCTTCTTCTTCTTCCTTCCTCTCCTTCTCCATCTCCTCCTCCTCCTCTTCTTCTTCTTCCTTCCTTCCTCTCCTCCATTTCCTCCTTTTTTCCTTCTTCTTCTTCTTCTTCTTCTTCTTCTTCTTCTTCTTCTTCTTCTTCTTCTTCTCCTTCCTTCCTCTCCTCCTCCATTTCCTCCTCCTCCTCCTCCATTTCCTCCTCCTTCTCCTCCTCCTCCTCTTCTTCTTCCCAGGAAAGCTTGTAGTTCCCATCTGTGGTGATCTTGGAGCCCACGTACCTTACTACTCGTTGTTAATTGGTTCCAGGAGGCAAGATAAGTACCAAAAATGGTAAGTATCAAATACATTTTTCCTGTAAGGAATAATATAAGGAGTCACAAGCAGCCGACACCAACAAGGTTTAGCTTGTGTGGTGTGTACCAAATGAATGATGCGTACCAGAACAACATTTTCATGTCAAAATGCGTTGAGGACCAAATTTCATGAGCTTCAAAGCAGTTGAGTGCCAAGAGTACACCACTATAAAGGAATAAATATCTTCATTAGTGACAACTGGCTGCAACCTGATTTAAGAGGCAGCCCTGATTCATGATCCCTTATTGAAAGTAACTGTCTGATTTCTGACACTTGTATGTAATGTTTGTTTGGACTTGGCTTATGAAATTCTCACTTCTCCACTGGTTGACGTAGCTCTCAGAATTTTGGACTAGATTTTGACTACCCTCCTGTTAAAAGCAACCACTCAGGTAAGTTTTTTTTTAAAGAGTCTCTGTTTTTGTTTCCATTCCTTGTCTGCTGTTGTCTGATTGACCTTGAATAAACTTCTAATCACCATAGCAACTGTGTCTGTGTGATTGTATATGTGGATTTGAAACCAGGACAAGCACATTCAATCCTCATTTGCCTTCCCAACAATTCCCCGTTCCCACGAGAAGAACAAAACTTAATCAGACGTTTTTCCTGTTGGCCTTTATCCCATCATGGTTCTGCATGTGGGATAAGAGTGGGAGTGAGATTTCCTCCTACATAATCCAGGGTTTAACTAATTTAAAACCCTAATCTGGAATCTTGGCTGAATTGAAAGATTTTAAATCCAAAAAGTGGCAAGCTAATTTTAAGAGTGCCGGCGTATTTGATTTCGCTAAGAATGGAATTTGTTATGTGTTGTGATTCCGTCTGAGGCTCCTCAGGGAACGGCTGACCCTCTGCCGGCTCCATGCTCAGAGGGGGAGGATGAGGAACAGGAGGAGGAGGAGGAGGCCCAGGCAGATGGGGAGGAGGAATATCAGGCCGAGGGAGAGGGAGAACAGCCTGGGTCCCCCGGGGTGGAGCTCTCCCCAGCAAGCAGCCTGGAGTCCTTAGATGAAAATGCACAAGCCATCATCGATCTCAGGCAGAGAAGAGCAGCACAACGAAGGGGACAATTAGCCAGGTATTTCCAGCCCTAAATAGGCAACAGCTGGGTTTGGGTGTGGTTCTCCCCAGAAAGGCTGAAAAGGCAGACCCACCCTTCCTGTATTGTGGAGTATTATCTTTGGGAGTCCTGGGACCTGGCTGTGATCTTTGGTGTCTCTGATTCTGGCTTGTGGCCTTGAAGACTGAAACCTTGGGGGGAAAGGCGTGGGTCTTATTCTCTACAGTGGTGTGTGTGCCAGCAAGAAGTCTGCTGTATTGTCTGGCCGTCAGGACTCTGCTGTGAAGCCTCATAGCCTGCCTGTTGGGAAGAACAGGTTTTTCTCTGTGTTTATTTTTCAAACTATAAAGTGCCTTTGCTTTTACCAGCATGTCTGGCTGTTTTTTCCAGTTGGTGTTGAAGTCTGGGGGCACCCAGACAGAACATTATGTGACTATGTCTATAAATGATGGGTTTTTTTTGTTTTTTTTAAAAATTCTTTAAACAACAATGTATGCAGAGCTAGGTTAAGCAAGTATATGGAGGCACAAGGTTTAACATCTGAAATTGATTTGGTATAATAACGCAGCCGGTGAAATAACAGTTCAGTGGATTAACTCCTTATCCCTAGAATTGGATGAAATAAAATCAGGCAGTTATTTACATCTCCTGAAAAAAAGTGAGTCATCAATCCACATTTAAATTTATTTATTTATTATTTATTAATCAAATTTGTATGCCGCCCCTCTCCGCAGACTCGGGGCGGCTAACAACAGTAACAAAACAATATAAACAAATCTGATATTTAAGTTAATTTTATAAAGAAACCCCAATGTAAGAGGGAAAGGCAAAAGGGGGTGCTTTGCCCTCAGCTAAAACAAAAAGAAAAGGAGAAATTCAATGGTACCAGTGTTTTTATCATCTTGTAATGTTTTCTATCTCAGATAAAGTGGAGTGGTGGCCTACAGATGGAGTTCTCACCTCACAATCTGGAGGTTGTGAGTTCGACCCTAGGCAGCATCTGCCATTTCTCTCTCTCTCTGGGCACAAGGAGGAAATATTTGCTGTGAGGTCCGCATAGGCATCAGGGAGGGCGTCCAGCTAGTAAATGCTCAGCTCCAATCAGTTGCCCCAGCGCAAGGGATTACAGCAGGAATAGGCAATGTTGGTTCTTCTATGACTTGTGGACTTCAACTCCCAGAATTCCTGAGACAAACATGCTAGCTCACGAATTCTGGGAGTTGAAGTCCACATGCCATAGAAGAGCCAACTTTGCCTACATCCGGCCTAGACCATCTGACAGGAGTGGCTTAAAGGTCATGTGACTGGCTTAAAGATGGCCGACTTGACGTCACCCATGTCAAGGGTTTGGGTTAGGGCAAGGGTAGGCAAAGTTGGCTCTTCTATGACTTGTGGACTTCAACTCCCAGAATCCCTGAGCCAACTTTTCCTACCCCTGGATTACAGGGTCATTCAAAGGGAAAAAAAAGACACCTAGTGTGTTTATTTATTTTATTTTATTTATTCATTTGTCCAATACACAAATACATAGGAAGAAAAATAGACATGTAGTAATATATATAAGGGTAAAGTGAACTTAGAGGAGAGGATATATGAAAGAAAGAAAATATATATGAGAGGTGAAAGAAAGGAAAGACAATTGGACAGGGGACGAAAGGCAAACCAGTGCACTTATGTACGCCCCTTACTGGCCTCTTAGGAACCTGGAAAGGTCAATCGTGGAGAGTCTAAGGGAAAAATGTTGGGGGTTGGGGGTTGACACAATTGAGTCTGGCAACGAGTTCCACGCTTCGATAACTCGATTGTTGAAATCATATTTTTTACAGTCAAGTTTGGAGCGGTTTGTATTAAGTTTGAATCTGTTGCGTGCTCTTGTGTTGTTGCGGTTGAAGCTGAAGTAGTCATTGACCGGTAGGACGTTGCAGCATATGATCTTGTGGGCAATACTCAGATCGTGTTTTAGGCGCCGTAGTGTTGTTAAGACTAAAGTCTGATTGCAAGCTTTTCTAAAGGTGACGATGACAATTTCACAAAATCAGTCACTGGGATTCTTTTTTTTTCTTTATTTTTTTTTGTAAAGTGGTGGAATTTATAGCAGCAGCATAAGCGTTTCTCATCAGTGCATTTGTGTTCCCTTGCCAGGCTGTTTATGAATCACTTCTACCAGGATTAGATGTTGATGAGATATAATGGCCGCTAATGATCATAGCTACTAAATTAAAGCAGATGTTAAGGGATTTGTACTTAAAAATACTTCATGTGGCAAGTCTCCCAAGGAGACTAGGAGAGAAAGACATTGCCATCTGCACTTGGGCGGATAGTAAATTAACCATGACCTGGAGATATGGGGGCAACATCCTTCAACATGGTGCCCTCCGCTATCATCATACTGGGGTAATTGTGAACTTTTTCTCTTTTTTTTTTCACCAAGTTTGGTTTGGAACTTCATGACTTGTTATTGGAATCCATTTGGAGGCCATCTATGAGCGTGTCCATTTCAAATAGGACAGAACCAAGTGCAGAATCGGAATGAGGAATAAATAAATAAAATAAGAACATCTCTCTCTCTCTCTCTATGTCTCCCCCTTTTCTCCCTTTTTCCCTCTCCCGGTAGCTCTCTCCCTCTTCCCCCTTCCCTCTCCCTCCTTCCTCCCACTCCCTTCTCACTCTGTATTTCTCTCTCTCACACACATGCGCGTGCGCACACACACACTCTCTCCCTCTCCCCCTCTTCCTCCCTCCCTTTCTCTCTCTCTCTGTATCTCTCTATCATCTGTCTGTCTGTCTATCTGTCTGTCCGTCCGCCCACCCGTCCATCCATCTATCTATATATCTTTCAATTCTATCTTTCAATTCTATCTATCTGTTTGTCTATATCTATCTATCTATCTATCTATCTATCTATCTATCTATCTATCTATCTATCTATCTCTACCCACTCTATCTTTCCATTCTCTCTCTCTCTCTCTCTATCTTTCAGTTCTCTACCTACCTACCTACCTACCTACCTACCTATCTCTATCTACCCACTCTATCTTTCCATTCTCTCTCTCTCTCTCTATCTTTCAGTTCTCTATCTATCTATCTATCATCTATCTATCTATCTATCTATCTCCATCCTTCACTTATCTATCTGTCTGTCTGTCTGTCTGTCTGTCTGTCTGTCTATCTATCTATCCTCTATCTATCTATCATCTATCTATCTATCTATCTATCTATCTATCTATCTATCTATCTATCTATCTATCTATCTATCTATCTGTCTGTCTGTCTGTCTGTCTATCATATATCTCTCTCTTTCTCTCTCCCCCTCTTCCTTCCATCCATCCATCCATCCATCCATCCATCCATCCATCCATCCATCCATCTATCTATCAATCCATCCCTTTCATTGATTTAGTCCTTGACTTATCACTTCAACTCTTGACTGGATGGTGGGGAGAGTCAGTCATAGCTTGAAGAAGCTTCTTGGAGGAGAAGCGAAACCTCTTCAAAGGGGGGCAAAAGTAACTCTACTTGCCCCTTGAAAAAGCTCCAACTGTTTTGGAATTTACCCGAGGTGCCTATGGTGCTATTTTTGCTTTTGTTTCGCTTGATTTTCTTCTGTTCTTGTAAGGCAACATCAGGAGAAAGAGAAGGCTGCATTAACGACCAAACTATAATCAATAAGAAGAGTGTCAGACCGAAAAGCTCCATGATTTGTGCATCTTAAGCCTAGGTAAATATTTATACCATTGATTTTTGTCCTCTTCTGGATCTGCTTATCAAAAGCTTTCATCAACAGCTGCTTTCCCAGGGAAGAGAGAGGGGTCTCGACCCAATCAAGGAGGTAGCCGAACATACAGCTAAAGACCCCATTCTCATTAAAGTAGTGAATTGTGTTCTCAAAGGGTGGAATAATGAAAACGTGGGGACAGACTTGTCTGAATTTAAAAGTAAAAGGTTAGAACTCTCTGTTATTAAGGGTTGCTTGTTATGGGGCGACCGGGTTGTAATTCCTGAAACTCTGAAATCTAAGGTTTTAACCATGCTACATGTAGGCCATCCAGGCATCGTGAGGATGAAGGGGTTAGCAAGGGGCCATTTCTGGTGGCCAGGGCTTGATGGCCACATTGAGAGTTGGGTGTCAAAGTGTGACCCTTGCCAGGAGTCACGGCCTAAACCCCCAAAAACAACCCCTATGGACTGGGAGCCACCCCAGGGCCCGTGGTCTAGGCTGCATATAGATTTTGCTGGTCCCATTGATTCTAAATATTTTCTAATTGTTGTAGACGCATATTCTAAGTGGGTCGAAATAATATTAATGCATAATATCACCACATGCTCTACTATTAAAGCGTTACGCCACCTTTTTGCCACGCATGGCTACCCAGATGTGTTGGTTTCCGACAATGGGCCCCAACTGACAGCCAGACAGTTTGAACTCTTCCTGGATCAGTTAGGGGTAAGGCATGCCCTCATTTCTCCTTTTTCGCCATGGGCGAACGGATTGGCAGAGAGATACGTAAGAGTTGCCAAGGAAGCATTGAGGAGGGCTGGCCCTGGGGAGGTGCAAGAGCACCTTGATGAATTTTTATTGGCACAACATATGACTCCAAATTCAAGAACAAATAGAAGCCCAGCAGAGGTTTTAATGGGCAGGAAGCTCAGATCCACCTTGGACAGATTAAATCCTGTATATTGTACAAAGAATTATGTAAATAATAATGTTGGTAATGTTGAGAGAAATATGTATATGGGGCAATGTGTATTCGCAAGGAATTTCGATGGGGGCCCAAAGTGGTTGAAGGGCACTGTTATTCAACAAAAGGCTCCAAAAACTTATTTGATTTCTTTGAACGATGGCCGAGTATGGACTAGGCACATCGATCATTTGAGAGGGTGCCAAGACACTGGGCCAAATGCTACCGTTAACCCGCTGATTGCACACGCAGGCCCACCGATGGAAACCAACGCAACGCCAACATGGACAGACTTAAATCTGGACTCACCCATCCGAAGCCGCTCGGCCAGCCTCCCGGAATCATCCTCGTCAACGGAGGTCGGAGATGTGCCAGCCCACTCAACTCTGGGCCTCGGAGTGCAACCAGGGCCTTCGGAGTCCAGAGGAGGTACCAGCGAATCGACCTCCTTCCATGCCTGCGACGAAGGACTAACTAAATTGCGCAGGTCCACAAGAAACACCCAAAGACCTCACCGATTGGATGAATATGTCACATGGCTTTCTGTATAATCTGTATGGTTTTTTTTTTTTTTTTGTCTAGGAGGGGAGGGGTGTTGAATATTAAGTGTATTGCCTCAGAGTATTGCCATGTAAACTGTCTCTAGGCAGACTATGTAAATAGGTTGCGCCTGATTGGCTGCGGCGCTGACAGCTCGCGTTTGAGCGGGAACTTTGTGTATAAATAGAGCCGGTTTTGCCGGCTCCAGCTGAGACGCGTTCCAGCTGGTAGTCACTTCTAAAGAGCTGAGAAATAAAGCGAACCGTCTCTTTACGTGCTGTCTCGAGTCACTTCACCTGGCGACGACGGAAGAACGAGCCTGCGCCTGCCGTAATGGATCCCTTGCCGGTCGGGAGAGCTCCAGACTACTTCAACCCGGAGAAGACAACATGGGACGCTTATCTAGCGAAGTTCGAAGTGTTCCTCGAGGCTGCGGGCATGAGAAACGCCGATGCCGATCGGAAGAGAGCAATCTTCTTAAACTACTGCGGCACAGAAATGTTCGATCTCGCCCAGACGTTGACCGACCCGACTCCGGTGAATTCCGTTTCCTGGGACTCCCTGAAGACAAAGCTCTCCGACCATTTCAAACCGACAAAGCCGCCGATCGTCTACCGCCACCAGTTCTCCAGAATGGGACAACTTGAAGGAGAGTCTATCAACCAATACGCGACACGCCTCAGAGCCGTGCTGTCAAAGTGCCGGTTTGAAAACCCGGAAGCGCGCTTAATTGACGCCCTCATCTTCGGGATGAAAAACTCTACGGTGAGAAACAAGCTCCTGACCGAAGAGGAGCCTTCACTTCAAAACGTAATAAAACTCGCCCAGACAGCTGAAGTCGCTGAAGCAGCTGCTCGAGAACTCAAGCAAAACGATAAACAGGAAGTCGTGGCTCACATCTACTCGCCTCCTCAACAAGCCAACTCTCCTCCCGAAGCAATTACACCTCCACACCCCGAAGACGACTGCTTCCTAATCCGACAAGACCACCTCCAAGCTTCGAGATCTCCACGTCAAATTCTTCCCTGTTCCGGGTGCCGCGGCAACCATCCCCGCCATCAATGCCCCTTCCGGGACGCCGATTGCCGCCGTTGCGGCCGCCGTGGGCACATTGCGGCCGCTTGCAGAGCCCCAACTCCTGAGGACACCTTCTCCTCTACAAGGGCTGCCAGATTCAACAACCAAACCCGAGGGAATAGAGGCTTCCGTTCTTTCGGCCGAAACAAGCACTCAAACTATAACCGCGACTACATAAGAGGTACTCAAAACATCACTATTAATACGGTAACCACCAACAAAACTAAAATTAACATTTCTTTGCTGTTAAATGCTAAACCATGCCAGATGGAACTGGACACTGGTTCTCGTTATAGCATTATGCCTTGGTCAAAGGTTAAACTGTATATGCCTCATATTAACAAACATAACTTAATGCATTCTGATTTACGTATTAAGGATTTTCAAGGGCAATTAATTCCTGTTTTAGGCATTGTAAATGTACCAATTGTATACAAATGTTTTAAGGGTGACCTTCCATTACTAATTGTGTCAGGGCAAACTCATTCCCTTTTAGGCTTAGATTGGATGGACCCATTGGGAATAGGGATTTCTGGAATCCACACAATTACACATTCTGACAATCCGGATTTTGTCAAGGAATTTCCAAATGTATTCAGTCCAACTCTAGGGACTTATAAAGGGCCACCTATATCTTTCTCACTAGACCCTAAGGTGCCTCCAATCCGGCTCAAAGCACGGAGAGTCCCTCTACCTCTGTTACCCAAACTAGATATTGAGTTAGACAAACTCATCCATCAGGGTATTTTAGTGCCAATTGATCAAGCGGCCTGGGAAACACCAATTGTCACTCCCCTCAAACCAGATGGCTCGTTACGTGTGTGCGCAGATTACAAGTCAACCCTGAACAGAGCCTTACAACAACACCCATACCCCATACCTGTTGTGCAACACTTACTGCATTCCTTGGGGGAGGGGAAGGTGTTTGCAAAGATTGACCTGGCCCAGGCTTACCTACAGCTTCCCGTAGACGAACCTACATCATATTTCCAAACCATTGTCACCCATAGGGGAGCATTCCGATGCACACGATTACAATTTGGGGTTAGTGTAGCCCCGGGGATATTCCAGAGTTTGATGGAACGCCTCCTCACTGGAATAGGAGGAACTATACCATACTTTGATGACATTTTAATTTCTGGGAAGGATCAGGCCCAATTAAATGCTAGAATAAGACAAGTGCTAACTAGGCTACAGGACAAAGGCCTTAGGGTTAAACCAGGGAAATGTGTATGGGGAACCAGCAGTGTTAATTTTCTGGGATACACTATTGATGGCGAAGGGATTCATCCCACTAGCGAGAAAGTTTGGGCAATACAAAACGCTCCCGAGCCAAAAACTAAGTCTGAATTACAAGCCTTTTTGGGATTACTTAATTTTTATTCTGTTTTTTTGAGGCAGAAGGCCACAGCAGCGGAACCCCTCCACCGGCTGCTTCAGAAGGAAGTTCCCTGGCACTGGGGGAAAACTGAGAGTGAAGCATTTACCCGAATAAAAAGTCTATTAACGTCCAAAAGCGTAGTGGTACAGTACAGTTCATTACTTCCCCTACGTCTTACGTGCGATGCTTCCCCTTACGGGGTGGGCAGTGTACTGGCTCATGTACTGCCTAACGGTACAGAGGCCCCTATCGCATTTTTCTCCAGGACCCTGTCTAGCACAGAAAGGAACTACAGTCAGCTAGACAAGGAGGCGTTAGCATTAGTCTCAGGAGTAAAGAAATTCCACAATTACATTTTTGGTCGAAAATTCCAATTAGTAACAGATCACAAACCCTTGTTAGGCCTCCTAGCACCAGACAGACCAACTCCACCTTTTATGTCCCCCCGCTTACTAAGGTGGGGAATATTCTTGGCAGGATATCAATATGAACTAATTCATAAGGGAGGAACAACCATCAACCATGCGGATGGCCTTAGCAGATGCCCCATTCCCGACTTAGTAGAGGATCCTGCCCCATCCGCTGATGTCTTATTAATAGAGTTGGCTGATAACCCCATGACTACTGCCAAGGAGGTAGCCGAACATACAGCTAAAGACCCCATTCTCATTAAAGTAGTGAATTGTGTTCTCAAAGGGTGGAATAATGAAAACGTGGGGACAGACTTGTCTGAATTTAAAAGTAAAAGGTTAGAACTCTCTGTTATTAAGGGTTGCTTGTTATGGGGCGACCGGGTTGTAATTCCTGAAACTCTGAAATCTAAGGTTTTAACCATGCTACATGTAGGCCATCCAGGCATCGTGAGGATGAAGGGGTTAGCAAGGGGCCATTTCTGGTGGCCAGGGCTTGATGGCCACATTGAGAGTTGGGTGTCAAAGTGTGACCCTTGCCAGGAGTCACGGCCTAAACCCCCAAAAACAACCCCTATGGACTGGGAGCCACCCCAGGGCCCGTGGTCTAGGCTGCATATAGATTTTGCTGGTCCCATTGATTCTAAATATTTTCTAATTGTTGTAGACGCATATTCTAAGTGGGTCGAAATAATATTAATGCATAATATCACCACATGCTCTACTATTAAAGCGTTACGCCACCTTTTTGCCACGCATGGCTACCCAGATGTGTTGGTTTCCGACAATGGGCCCCAACTGACAGCCAGACAGTTTGAACTCTTCCTGGATCAGTTAGGGGTAAGGCATGCCCTCATTTCTCCTTTTTCGCCATGGGCGAACGGATTGGCAGAGAGATACGTAAGAGTTGCCAAGGAAGCATTGAGGAGGGCTGGCCCTGGGGAGGTGCAAGAGCACCTTGATGAATTTTTATTGGCACAACATATGACTCCAAATTCAAGAACAAATAGAAGCCCAGCAGAGGTTTTAATGGGCAGGAAGCTCAGATCCACCTTGGACAGATTAAATCCTGTATATTGTACAAAGAATTATGTAAATAATAATGTTGGTAATGTTGAGAGAAATATGTATATGGGGCAATGTGTATTCGCAAGGAATTTCGATGGGGGCCCAAAGTGGTTGAAGGGCACTGTTATTCAACAAAAGGCTCCAAAAACTTATTTGATTTCTTTGAACGATGGCCGAGTATGGACTAGGCACATCGATCATTTGAGAGGGTGCCAAGACACTGGGCCAAATGCTACCGTTAACCCGCTGATTGCACACGCAGGCCCACCGATGGAAACCAACGCAACGCCAACATGGACAGACTTAAATCTGGACTCACCCATCCGAAGCCGCTCGGCCAGCCTCCCGGAATCATCCTCGTCAACGGAGGTCGGAGATGTGCCAGCCCACTCAACTCTGGGCCTCGGAGTGCAACCAGGGCCTTCGGAGTCCAGAGGAGGTACCAGCGAATCGACCTCCTTCCATGCCTGCGACGAAGGACTAACTGAATTGCGCAGGTCCACAAGAAACACCCAAAGACCTCACCGATTGGATGAATATGTCACATGGCTTTCTGTATAATCTGTATGGTTTTTTTTTTTTTTTGTCTAGGAGGGGAGGGGTGTTGAATATTAAGTGTATTGCCTCAGAGTATTGCCATGTAAACTGTCTCTAGGCAGACTATGTAAATAGGTTGCGCCTGATTGGCTGCGGCGCTGACAGCTCGCGTTTGAGCGGGAACTTTGTGTATAAATAGAGCCGGTTTTGCCGGCTCCAGCTGAGACGCGTTCCAGCTGGTAGTCACTTCTAAAGAGCTGAGAAATAAAGCGAACCGTCTCTTTACGTGCTGTCTCGAGTCACTTCACCTGGCGACGACGGAAGAACGAGCCTGCGCCTGCCGTAATGGATCCCTTGCCGGTCGGGAGAGCTCCAGACTACTTCAACCCGGAGAAGACAACATGGGACGCTTATCTAGCGAAGTTCGAAGTGTTCCTCGAGGCTGCGGGCATGAGAAACGCCGATGCCGATCGGAAGAGAGCAATCTTCTTAAACTACTGCGGCACAGAAATGTTCGATCTCGCCCAGACGTTGACCGACCCGACTCCGGTGAATTCCGTTTCCTGGGACTCCCTGAAGACAAAGCTCTCCGACCATTTCAAACCGACAAAGCCGCCGATCGTCTACCGCCACCAGTTCTCCAGAATGGGACAACTTGAAGGAGAGTCTATCAACCAATACGCGACACGCCTCAGAGCCGTGCTGTCAAAGTGCCGGTTTGAAAACCCGGAAGCGCGCTTAATTGACGCCCTCATCTTCGGGATGAAAAACTCTACGGTGAGAAACAAGCTCCTGACCGAAGAGGAGCCTTCACTTCAAAACGTAATAAAACTCGCCCAGACAGCTGAAGTCGCTGAAGCAGCTGCTCGAGAACTCAAGCAAAACGATAAACAGGAAGTCGTGGCTCACATCTACTCGCCTCCTCAACAAGCCAACTCTCCTCCCGAAGCAATTACACCTCCACACCCCGAAGACGACTGCTTCCTAATCCGACAAGACCACCTCCAAGCTTCGAGATCTCCACGTCAAATTCTTCCCTGTTCCGGGTGCCGCGGCAACCATCCCCGCCATCAATGCCCCTTCCGGGACGCCGATTGCCGCCGTTGCGGCCGCCGTGGGCACATTGCGGCCGCTTGCAGAGCCCCAACTCCTGAGGACACCTTCTCCTCTACAAGGGCTGCCAGATTCAACAACCAAACCCGAGGGAATAGAGGCTTCCGTTCTTTCGGCCGAAACAAGCACTCAAACTATAACCGCGACTACATAAGAGGTACTCAAAACATCACTATTAATACGGTAACCACCAACAAAACTAAAATTAACATTTC
Source organism: Erythrolamprus reginae (assembly GCF_031021105.1). Lineage (NCBI taxonomy): Eukaryota > Metazoa > Chordata > Lepidosauria > Squamata > Dipsadidae > Erythrolamprus > Erythrolamprus reginae. Next base: position 6,618,624 of record NC_091953.1, on the reverse strand, counting down.
TTTGCTGTTAAATGCTAAACCATGCCAGATGGAACTGGACACTGGTTCTCGTTATAGCATTATGCCTTGGTCAAAGGTTAAACTGTATATGCCTCATATTAACAAACATAACTTAATGCATTCTGATTTACGTATTAAGGATTTTCAAGGGCAATTAATTCCTGTTTTAGGCATTGTAAATGTACCAATTGTATACAAATGTTTTAAGGGTGACCTTCCATTACTAATTGTGTCAGGGCAAACTCATTCCCTTTTAGGCTTAGATTGGATGGACCCATTGGGAATAGGGATTTCTGGAATCCACACAATTACACATTCTGACAATCCGGATTTTGTCAAGGAATTTCCAAATGTATTCAGTCCAACTCTAGGGACTTATAAAGGGCCACCTATATCTTTCTCACTAGACCCTAAGGTGCCTCCAATCCGGCTCAAAGCACGGAGAGTCCCTCTACCTCTGTTACCCAAACTAGATATTGAGTTAGACAAACTCATCCATCAGGGTATTTTAGTGCCAATTGATCAAGCGGCCTGGGAAACACCAATTGTCACTCCCCTCAAACCAGATGGCTCGTTACGTGTGTGCGCAGATTACAAGTCAACCCTGAACAGAGCCTTACAACAACACCCATACCCCATACCTGTTGTGCAACACTTACTGCATTCCTTGGGGGAGGGGAAGGTGTTTGCAAAGATTGACCTGGCCCAGGCTTACCTACAGCTTCCCGTAGACGAACCTACATCATATTTCCAAACCATTGTCACCCATAGGGGAGCATTCCGATGCACACGATTACAATTTGGGGTTAGTGTAGCCCCGGGGATATTCCAGAGTTTGATGGAACGCCTCCTCACTGGAATAGGAGGAACTATACCATACTTTGATGACATTTTAATTTCTGGGAAGGATCAGGCCCAATTAAATGCTAGAATAAGACAAGTGCTAACTAGGCTACAGGACAAAGGCCTTAGGGTTAAACCAGGGAAATGTGTATGGGGAACCAGCAGTGTTAATTTTCTGGGATACACTATTGATGGCGAAGGGATTCATCCCACTAGCGAGAAAGTTTGGGCAATACAAAACGCTCCCGAGCCAAAAACTAAGTCTGAATTACAAGCCTTTTTGGGATTACTTAATTTTTATTCTGTTTTTTTGAGGCAGAAGGCCACAGCAGCGGAACCCCTCCACCGGCTGCTTCAGAAGGAAGTTCCCTGGCACTGGGGGAAAACTGAGAGTGAAGCATTTACCCGAATAAAAAGTCTATTAACGTCCAAAAGCGTAGTGGTACAGTACAGTTCATTACTTCCCCTACGTCTTACGTGCGATGCTTCCCCTTACGGGGTGGGCAGTGTACTGGCTCATGTACTGCCTAACGGTACAGAGGCCCCTATCGCATTTTTCTCCAGGACCCTGTCTAGCACAGAAAGGAACTACAGTCAGCTAGACAAGGAGGCGTTAGCATTAGTCTCAGGAGTAAAGAAATTCCACAATTACATTTTTGGTCGAAAATTCCAATTAGTAACAGATCACAAACCCTTGTTAGGCCTCCTAGCCCCAGACAGACCAACTCCACCTTTTATGTCCCCCCGCTTACTAAGGTGGGGAATATTCTTGGCAGGATATCAATATGAACTAATTCATAAGGGAGGAACAACCATCAACCATGCGGATGGCCTTAGCAGATGCCCCATTCCCGACTTAGTAGAGGATCCTGCCCCATCCGCTGATGTCTTATTAATAGAGTTGGCTGATAACCCCATGACTACTGCCAAGGAGGTAGCCGAACATACAGCTAAAGACCCCATTCTCATTAAAGTAGTGAATTGTGTTCTCAAAGGGTGGAATAATGAAAACGTGGGGACAGACTTGTCTGAATTTAAAAGTAAAAGGTTAGAACTCTCTGTTATTAAGGGTTGCTTGTTATGGGGCGACCGGGTTGTAATTCCTGAAACTCTGAAATCTAAGGTTTTAACCATGCTACATGTAGGCCATCCAGGCATCGTGAGGATGAAGGGGTTAGCAAGGGGCCATTTCTGGTGGCCAGGGCTTGATGGCCACATTGAGAGTTGGGTGTCAAAGTGTGACCCTTGCCAGGAGTCACGGCCTAAACCCCCAAAAACAACCCCTATGGACTGGGAGCCACCCCAGGGCCCGTGGTCTAGGCTGCATATAGATTTTGCTGGTCCCATTGATTCTAAATATTTTCTAATTGTTGTAGACGCATATTCTAAGTGGGTCGAAATAATATTAATGCATAATATCACCACATGCTCTACTATTAAAGCGTTACGCCACCTTTTTGCCACGCATGGCTACCCAGATGTGTTGGTTTCCGACAATGGGCCCCAACTGACAGCCAGACAGTTTGAACTCTTCCTGGATCAGTTAGGGGTAAGGCATGCCCTCATTTCTCCTTTTTCGCCATGGGCGAACGGATTGGCAGAGAGATACGTAAGAGTTGCCAAGGAAGCATTGAGGAGGGCTGGCCCTGGGGAGGTGCAAGAGCACCTTGATGAATTTTTATTGGCACAACATATGACTCCAAATTCAAGAACAAATAGAAGCCCAGCAGAGGTTTTAATGGGCAGGAAGCTCAGATCCACCTTGGACAGATTAAATCCTGTATATTGTACAAAGAATTATGTAAATAATAATGTTGGTAATGTTGAGAGAAATATGTATATGGGGCAATGTGTATTCGCAAGGAATTTCGATGGGGGCCCAAAGTGGTTGAAGGGCACTGTTATTCAACAAAAGGCTCCAAAAACTTATTTGATTTCTTTGAACGATGGCCGAGTATGGACTAGGCACATCGATCATTTGAGAGGGTGCCAAGACACTGGGCCAAATGCTACCGTTAACCCGCTGATTGCACACGCAGGCCCACCGATGGAAACCAACGCAACGCCAACATGGACAGACTTAAATCTGGACTCACCCATCCGAAGCCGCTCGGCCAGCCTCCCGGAATCATCCTCGTCAACGGAGGTCGGAGATGTGCCAGCCCACTCAACTCTGGGCCTCGGAGTGCAACCAGGGCCTTCGGAGTCCAGAGGAGGTACCAGCGAATCGACCTCCTTCCATGCCTGCGACGAAGGACTAACTGAATTGCGCAGGTCCACAAGAAACACCCAAAGACCTCACCGATTGGATGAATATGTCACATGGCTTTCTGTATAATCTGTATGGTTTTTTTTTTTTTGTCTAGGAGGGGAGGGGTGTTGAATATTAAGTGTATTGCCTCAGAGTATTGCCATGTAAACTGTCTCTAGGCAGACTATGTAAATAGGTTGCGCCTGATTGGCTGCGGCGCTGACAGCTCGCGTTTGAGCGGGAACTTTGTGTATAAATAGAGCCGGTTTTGCCGGCTCCAGCTGAGACGCGTTCCAGCTGGTAGTCACTTCTAAAGAGCTGAGAAATAAAGCGAACCGTCTCTTTACGTGCTGTCTCGAGTCACTTCACCTGGCGACGACGGAAGAACGAGCCTGCGCCTGCCGTAATGGATCCCTTGCCGGTCGGGAGAGCTCCAGACTACTTCAACCCGGAGAAGACAACATGGGACGCTTATCTAGCGAAGTTCGAAGTGTTCCTCGAGGCTGCGGGCATGAGAAACGCCGATGCCGATCGGAAGAGAGCAATCTTCTTAAACTACTGCGGCACAGAAATGTTCGATCTCGCCCAGACGTTGACCGACCCGACTCCGGTGAATTCCGTTTCCTGGGACTCCCTGAAGACAAAGCTCTCCGACCATTTCAAACCGACAAAGCCGCCGATCGTCTACCGCCACCAGTTCTCCAGAATGGGACAACTTGAAGGAGAGTCTATCAACCAATACGCGACACGCCTCAGAGCCGTGCTGTCAAAGTGCCGGTTTGAAAACCCGGAAGCGCGCTTAATTGACGCCCTCATCTTCGGGATGAAAAACTCTACGGTGAGAAACAAGCTCCTGACCGAAGAGGAGCCTTCACTTCAAAACGTAATAAAACTCGCCCAGACAGCTGAAGTCGCTGAAGCAGCTGCTCGAGAACTCAAGCAAAACGATAAACAGGAAGTCGTGGCTCACATCTACTCGCCTCCTCAACAAGCCAACTCTCCTCCCGAAGCAATTACACCTCCACACCCCGAAGACGACTGCTTCCTAATCCGACAAGACCACCTCCAAGCTTCGAGATCTCCACGTCAAATTCTTCCCTGTTCCGGGTGCCGCGGCAACCATCCCCGCCATCAATGCCCCTTCCGGGACGCCGATTGCCGCCGTTGCGGCCGCCGTGGGCACATTGCGGCCGCTTGCAGAGCCCCAACTCCTGAGGACACCTTCTCCTCTACAAGGGCTGCCAGATTCAACAACCAAACCCGAGGGAATAGAGGCTTCCGTTCTTTCGGCCGAAACAAGCACTCAAACTATAACCGCGACTACATAAGAGGTACTCAAAACATCACTATTAATACGGTAACCACCAACAAAACTAAAATTAACATTTCTTTGCTGTTAAATGCTAAACCATGCCAGATGGAACTGGACACTGGTTCTCGTTATAGCATTATGCCTTGGTCAAAGGTTAAACTGTATATGCCTCATATTAACAAACATAACTTAATGCATTCTGATTTACGTATTAAGGATTTTCAAGGGCAATTAATTCCTGTTTTAGGCATTGTAAATGTACCAATTGTATACAAATGTTTTAAGGGTGACCTTCCATTACTAATTGTGTCAGGGCAAACTCATTCCCTTTTAGGCTTAGATTGGATGGACCCATTGGGAATAGGGATTTCTGGAATCCACACAATTACACATTCTGACAATCCGGATTTTGTCAAGGAATTTCCAAATGTATTCAGTCCAACTCTAGGGACTTATAAAGGGCCACCTATATCTTTCTCACTAGACCCTAAGGTGCCTCCAATCCGGCTCAAAGCACGGAGAGTCCCTCTACCTCTGTTACCCAAACTAGATATTGAGTTAGACAAACTCATCCATCAGGGTATTTTAGTGCCAATTGATCAAGCGGCCTGGGAAACACCAATTGTCACTCCCCTCAAACCAGATGGCTCGTTACGTGTGTGCGCAGATTACAAGTCAACCCTGAACAGAGCCTTACAACAACACCCATACCCCATACCTGTTGTGCAACACTTACTGCATTCCTTGGGGGAGGGGAAGGTGTTTGCAAAGATTGACCTGGCCCAGGCTTACCTACAGCTTCCCGTAGACGAACCTACATCATATTTCCAAACCATTGTCACCCATAGGGGAGCATTCCGATGCACACGATTACAATTTGGGGTTAGTGTAGCCCCGGGGATATTCCAGAGTTTGATGGAACGCCTCCTCACTGGAATAGGAGGAACTATACCATACTTTGATGACATTTTAATTTCTGGGAAGGATCAGGCCCAATTAAATGCTAGAATAAGACAAGTGCTAACTAGGCTACAGGACAAAGGCCTTAGGGTTAAACCAGGGAAATGTGTATGGGGAACCAGCAGTGTTAATTTTCTGGGATACACTATTGATGGCGAAGGGATTCATCCCACTAGCGAGAAAGTTTGGGCAATACAAAACGCTCCCGAGCCAAAAACTAAGTCTGAATTACAAGCCTTTTTGGGATTACTTAATTTTTATTCTGTTTTTTTGAGGCAGAAGGCCACAGCAGCGGAACCCCTCCACCGGCTGCTTCAGAAGGAAGTTCCCTGGCACTGGGGGAAAACTGAGAGTGAAGCATTTACCCGAATAAAAAGTCTATTAACGTCCAAAAGCGTAGTGGTACAGTACAGTTCATTACTTCCCCTACGTCTTACGTGCGATGCTTCCCCTTACGGGGTGGGCAGTGTACTGGCTCATGTACTGCCTAACGGTACAGAGGCCCCTATCGCATTTTTCTCCAGGACCCTGTCTAGCACAGAAAGGAACTACAGTCAGCTAGACAAGGAGGCGTTAGCATTAGTCTCAGGAGTAAAGAAATTCCACAATTACATTTTTGGTCGAAAATTCCAATTAGTAACAGATCACAAACCCTTGTTAGGCCTCCTAGCCCCAGACAGACCAACTCCACCTTTTATGTCCCCCCGCTTACTAAGGTGGGGAATATTCTTGGCAGGATATCAATATGAACTAATTCATAAGGGAGGAACAACCATCAACCATGCGGATGGCCTTAGCAGATGCCCCATTCCCGACTTAGTAGAGGATCCTGCCCCATCCGCTGATGTCTTATTAATAGAGTTGGCTGATAACCCCATGACTACTGCCAAGGAGGTAGCCGAACATACAGCTAAAGACCCCATTCTCATTAAAGTAGTGAATTGTGTTCTCAAAGGGTGGAATAATGAAAACGTGGGGACAGACTTGTCTGAATTTAAAAGTAAAAGGTTAGAACTCTCTGTTATTAAGGGTTGCTTGTTATGGGGCGACCGGGTTGTAATTCCTGAAACTCTGAAATCTAAGGTTTTAACCATGCTACATGTAGGCCATCCAGGCATCGTGAGGATGAAGGGGTTAGCAAGGGGCCATTTCTGGTGGCCAGGGCTTGATGGCCACATTGAGAGTTGGGTGTCAAAGTGTGACCCTTGCCAGGAGTCACGGCCTAAACCCCCAAAAACAACCCCTATGGACTGGGAGCCACCCCAGGGCCCGTGGTCTAGGCTGCATATAGATTTTGCTGGTCCCATTGATTCTAAATATTTTCTAATTGTTGTAGACGCATATTCTAAGTGGGTCGAAATAATATTAATGCATAATATCACCACATGCTCTACTATTAAAGCGTTACGCCACCTTTTTGCCACGCATGGCTACCCAGATGTGTTGGTTTCCGACAATGGGCCCCAACTGACAGCCAGACAGTTTGAACTCTTCCTGGATCAGTTAGGGGTAAGGCATGCCCTCATTTCTCCTTTTTCGCCATGGGCGAACGGATTGGCAGAGAGATACGTAAGAGTTGCCAAGGAAGCATTGAGGAGGGCTGGCCCTGGGGAGGTGCAAGAGCACCTTGATGAATTTTTATTGGCACAACATATGACTCCAAATTCAAGAACAAATAGAAGCCCAGCAGAGGTTTTAATGGGCAGGAAGCTCAGATCCACCTTGGACAGATTAAATCCTGTATATTGTACAAAGAATTATGTAAATAATAATGTTGGTAATGTTGAGAGAAATATGTATATGGGGCAATGTGTATTCGCAAGGAATTTCGATGGGGGCCCAAAGTGGTTGAAGGGCACTGTTATTCAACAAAAGGCTCCAAAAACTTATTTGATTTCTTTGAACGATGGCCGAGTATGGACTAGGCACATCGATCATTTGAGAGGGTGCCAAGACACTGGGCCAAATGCTACCGTTAACCCGCTGATTGCACACGCAGGCCCACCGATGGAAACCAACGCAACGCCAACATGGACAGACTTAAATCTGGACTCACCCATCCGAAGCCGCTCGGCCAGCCTCCCGGAATCATCCTCGTCAACGGAGGTCGGAGATGTGCCAGCCCACTCAACTCTGGGCCTCGGAGTGCAACCAGGGCCTTCGGAGTCCAGAGGAGGTACCAGCGAATCGACCTCCTTCCATGCCTGCGACGAAGGACTAACTGAATTGCGCAGGTCCACAAGAAACACCCAAAGACCTCACCGATTGGATGAATATGTCACATGGCTTTCTGTATAATCTGTATGGTTTTTTTTTTTTTTGTCTAGGAGGGGAGGGGTGTTGAATATTAAGTGTATTGCCTCAGAGTATTGCCATGTAAACTGTCTCTAGGCAGACTATGTAAATAGGTTGCGCCTGATTGGCTGCGGCGCTGACAGCTCGCGTTTGAGCGGGAACTTTGTGTATAAATAGAGCCGGTTTTGCCGGCTCCAGCTGAGACGCGTTCCAGCTGGTAGTCACTTCTAAAGAGCTGAGAAATAAAGCGAACCGTCTCTTTACGTGCTGTCTCGAGTCACTTCAGAAAAGCTCCATGATTTGTGCATCTTAAGCCTAGGTAAATATTTATACCATTGATTTTTGTCCTCTTCTGGATCTGCTTATCAAAAGCTTTCATCAACAGCTGCTTTCCCAGGGAAGAGAGAGGGGTCTCGACCCAATCACAGAATGGCTCCGGCGTTGTTAATTAAATGCAACGTGGACACCTTTTGCAAGAGGTAACCAACTTGCTATCAGCGGGCTGCTTATTTTTCAGCTCTTTTATGTAAAGCCCAGCACTTTTCACAAAGGAAACGGAAAATAAATATACTCTTTTAAAGATAAGAAACAAAAGACCCTGTTAGAACCCAGTAGGGTGGCAGGAAAACGTTTCCCTTCTGCTTTTGTGATGCCTTGTTTCATTAATTCTGTTCTAATTTAATTCTATTACCGTCTTTATTTATTTGAATGATAAGGCTCTTTTTGGATTTTATTTATTTATTTACTTACTTACTTACTTACTTACTTACTTACTTACTTACTTACTTATTAGATTTGTATGCCTCCCCTTTCCGTAGACTCAGGGCGGCTCACAACACAATAAAAAACAGTTCATGACAAATCTAATAATTTACAATTTAAAATATTAAAAAAAACCCATTATTAAGCAAACATACATGCAAGCATACCATACATAAATTGTATAGGCCCAGGGGAGATATTTCAGTTTCCCCATGCCTGACGACAAAGGTGGGTTTTAAGGAGTTTACGAAAGGCAAGGAGGGTAGGGGCAGTTCTAATCTCTGGGGGGAGCTGGTTCCAGAGAGTCGGGGCCGCCACAGAGAAGGCTCTTCCCCTGGGGCCCGCCAACTGACATTGTTTAGTTGACGGGACCCGGAGAAGGCCCACTCTGTGGGACCTAATCGGTTGCTGGGATTCGTGCGGCAGAAGGCAGTCTCGGAGATATTTTGGTCCAATGCCATGAAGGGCTTTAAAGGTCATAACCAACACTTTGAATTGTGACTGGAAATTGATCGGCAACCAATGCAGACTGCGGAGTGTTGGTGTAACATGGGCATACCTGGGGAAGCCCATGACTGCTCTCGCAGCTGCATTCTGCACGATCTGAAGTTTCCGAAAACTTTTCAAAGGTAGCCCCACGTATTTGCCAAGTACGTATTGAAGGTATGTAAAGATATAATAATATTCATATACATGATACTATTAACAAGAAAAAATAAGAAGAAACATTAGATACAATAATATTCATTATTTATTATTATTATTTATTTATTTATTTATTAGATTTGTATGCCGCCCCTCTCCGTAGACTCGGGACGGCTCACAGCAATAATAAACAATATATAACAAATCTAATAATTTAAGAGAAACACTAAAAAACCCATTATTAAAAGCAAACATATACATGATACTAGTAAAAAAAGTGAAAGAAACATTAGGACAGGGGACGGAAGGCACGCTGGTGCACTTATGCACGCCCCTTACTGACCTCTGAGGAATGAATATCTACTACTTGTTTCCTGTTTGTAGGAAATGCGCAAACATAAGAATGTAGATTGTCCAGTGTCTTTGGGGGCAAGGTCAAGATCAAGGTCAATTGGTCAAACATGGCAATCAATCAATCAATCAATCATCATTGGTCAATCCATATGTCCCAACAAGCTGCTGAGTATCAATATCCTTGGGCTCCATTGTGCTAATCCATAATGTGCAACTTCTTCATTTCTGTGGAACAGAATGTTGTGACTGATTCAACGAAGAAAAATTATCAATGGCTTAGTAGAAGAGTAGGCAAAGTTGGCTCTTCTATGACATGTGGACTTCAACTCCCAGAATTCCTGAGTTAGCATGATTGTCTCAGGAATTCTGGGAGTTGAAGTCCACAAGTCATAGAAGAGCCATCTTTGCCTACCCCTGGCTTAGTACAATAGTCATAGTAAGCAGTAGCCGGCAACCCACAGATGCTTGCTTGCTCTCTTCTTCTTCTTCTTCTTCTTCTTCTTCTTCTTCTTCTTCTTCTTCTTCTTCTTCTTCTTCTTCTTCTTCTTCTTCTTCTTCTTCTTCTTCTTCTTCTTCTTCTCCTTCTTCTCCTCCCCCTCCTCCTCCCCCTCCTCCTCCTTCTTTCCTTTTTCTGCTTTCCTCTTTCTCATTTCTTCTTCTCGTGCCACAGATTTATCAAACAAAACTTTTCTGCTGTCAAAAATTAAAAGATGTTTAAGTAACACAGATAATTAGAATACCATGTTCTCTGCTTAAAACTTTAAATGAAATTATATCCTTGCTTGTTTTAAAGTTGCAGACTGCTTTGGAAACAGAAGAAAACAGGTCTTCAATTCAACATAGTTTAAAATTAACTAAGGGTTTCCTCTAAAACCTGCACATCATTGATGTCAGAGGGAAAAATGTTTAACACCTTCATCATCACCATCATCATCACCATTGTCATCATCATGAAATGTGTCAGTCCTCAATCACCCATTTTTCTGAATATCTTTTTTTTCCTGTCCTTTAAAAAACAACAACATTGAATAATACTATTCCCCTGTAGAAGTCTAAGAAAGAGCCAAGGTCTTGTTGAGGTCAGATTTTATGTAAAAATAACATTTATCACATACTTCCCTGACAAAATAAGATCTGGAATCAATAGCCTGAATGTCAAATCTGCATTGCTTAAACTTCAACAGACTGTTCTGCAGAGGAATTCTTAATATAGCTGTATTTTTAATGAGCTTTGCCATGTATCCTTCTTGCATGGTTTACAGCTCTTTTATTTATTTATTTATTTATTCATTCATTCATTCATTCATTCATTCATTCATTCATTCATTCATTCATTCATTGAAACATAGAAGTCTGACGGCAGAAAAAGACCTCATGGTCCATCTAGTCTGCCCTTATACTATTTTCTGTATTTTATCTTAGGATGGATATATGTTTATCCCAGGCATGTTTAAATTCAGTTACTGTGGATTTATCTACCACGTCTGCTGGAAGTTTGTTCCAAGGATATACTACTCTTTCAGGAAAATAATACTGAAATCATTCATTCATTCATTCATTCATTCATTCATTCATTCATTTATTCATTCAATTTTTATGCCACCCTTCTCCTTAGACTCAGGGCAGCTTACAACATGTTAGCAATAGCACTTTTTAACAGAGCCAGCATATTGCCCCCACCTCGGAAGGATGGAAGGCTGAGTCAACCTTGAGCTGGTAATGAGATTTGAACCACTGACCTATGTGGGAACGCGGGAACTAGTGTCTTGGAATATGCATGCGAAAAGCATAGACCTTGAGCATGACACGTATGATGACCCAGTTTCTCTACCAACACTTTTATCTTGCCTTCTTTGCTGCTAGCCTAAGAAAAGTGCAACATTTCTTAGGTGGGCTGATGGGTGGGCTGATGGGGCCCTTCTCTCGCTCTTGCTTTCTTTTTCTCTTGAATCAGCACTTTGAAATGTAGCACAAGTTGAGTGATTTTTATTGGTTATATTTTGTACGCTTAATACGTTATAATTTTGAATTGGTGTAACAGACCCATGTGAAATGTAGCATTACAGAAGCTTGCCTTTTTTTTTTCTGCTTTCAATAAAAGGGTCATCCTGGATTTAATCTAGGTTGCCTCACCAAAGAGAAAATCCAGGTTGCCTCACCAAAGAGAAAATCTAGGTTGCCTCACCAAAGAGAAAAAGTTGTTTTCAAGTTTCTTGTCCGAGGTTTTTTCTCTCAATTGGATTTGTGAGTAACCCGCCGTCAGTTGCCAGCTGCGAGTCTCAATAACCCCCATAGACCTACAGATCTACAGTCAGCTTCAGTGTCCTGCAGTACAGCACTTTAAATGCTACACCACTCCGTCTTTGGACCTGTTCAATTTTATCAATATCTTTTTGAAGGTGAGGTCTCCAGAACTGAACACAGTATTATTCCAAATGTGATCTCCCCAGGGTGCTATACAGCGGGATCACAATCTCCTTCTTACTGCTTGTTATACCTCTAGCTATGCAGCCAGGCATTCTACTGTCCCTCAACCTCCGTTGGTCCCAGCTCTGGCTCATCTAACAGGGGCATAACATAATGGCTTCATGGGGACTGTAACACCTTCAAGATGCATTCAAGAAGAAGCGGATCGAGTAGGATACAACGCTTCACTCCTTCAAAAATACTTGCTCCCAAGGTCGATCTTTGCTATTTAAAAAGCAGGTAATCAACTACAGTTGGAACCGATACTGTCTCATTAGCTATAAGATAAGGATGACATGATTACAGAACCGAGAAAGTGAACCCGGCTAATTATGGCCACCGAAGGCTGCGGAGATGAGCTCACTGCAAGCTATTCTTAACTACCTTCATCATATTATTATTGTGCTAGCCTGTCCATTTAATCACAACATCCATTTTGTTGTTGATCATATTGTCTCAAAGCAGCTGATCAGGCATACAGTGACTGCAGTAATTAATTTACTCAATGTATAACTCCAAAGTAGATGAAAGAATCAATGGGTGGCGGGGGGGGGGAGGAATAGAATATTAGGATTCGTCATCATGAATCTCGGAGGGAACATACTGCAGGGGACCTTGCGAGATATTTAGAGAATTTTGTTGAGGAAGCATTTATCGGAATAAAACTTAGGGAAAAAAGTGAAGAACAAGGAAAGTACAGTGGTACCTCATGATACGAACTTAATTGGTTCCAGGAGGAGGTTCGTAAGGTGAAAAGTTCGTAAGACAAAACAATGTTTCCCATAGGAATCAATGTAAAAGCAAATAATGCATGCAAATCCTTCAGGAAAATCCCAAACTTTAGAAGGGAGGCGAACAGAGGGCAGGGAGGAGCAGCTAAAGGGGGCGGGTGGAAGAAGCAAGGCTAGGCTAAAGGGTGAGTGGGAAGGAAGAAAGGCAAGGGAGGTGCCCCTCCCTTTTCTTTCTTCAAAAGACACCCTTTCAGTGCCTTTGCAAGCACGCTGTTCTCCTACTTTTTAAAATGCAAACTCTTTCCCTCTCCAAGCTGCCCCTCCCTTTTCTTTCTTCAAAAAAGGAAAAAAAAAGAAACCCCTTCATCCCAGCAGCAGCGGCTTGGGTTCGTAAGGTGAAAATAGTTTGGAAGAAGAAGCGTTCGTAAGATGAGGTACCACTGTATAAATGAGATGTATGCTTGTCATTTATTTGCAAACCTTGCTTTCGAATTGCGGTGCTGGGGAAGGCTTTTGAGAGTCCCCTGGGCTGCAAGAAGATCCAATCAGGAAATCAACCCTGAAAGACAGTGTCAACCCTGACGCGAATCTGTCAGGCTGAAGCCATCGTTGACTTGGAGACTTAGACCTGTCATGCTTATGCTGTAAATTGTGTTCCAGCAATGGGGAATTTAAGACAGGCTGTTGTGTGAGGGATGTAGAGATGTAGCTATAACAATTTCCTTCTAGATTCCCAAGGTCATCCTTGGTTCGACACCTGTCCGGAAGCTGATGGGAGTAGTGGACACGTTGGCAGAAGAAGACTGGTGGGTATGGGAACAAGGGAATGAACTTCTCAACTTCCGTTGCCAGCCGAAGCTGGGATTCCCTTCATTTTTGATGCCGCTGCTTTGAATCCCAGCTTAGGGAAGCTCAGGGAAATCCCAGCAACGCAAGAACGGGCGCTTTGGCTGGCAACGGAAGTCCCGAGGCGGGGATTCCCAGCGGCGGAAGGCAAAAGGGGTGACTTTTGGGATGGGGTTGCACGCATAATTTGCTTTTACATTGATTCCTATGGGGAAAATTGCTTCTTCTTGCAAACATTTCTGCTTACGAACCTGGTCACAGAACGAATTAAGTTCGTAAGATGAGGTACTACTGTAATTATGCCATAGGTGTACATACATATTACACACAGGCATACAAAAATATACATTATCTACTATATAGATAGTGTGGGCACTCACACATGCACAATAGCATGCGTGCACACACTTTCTGCACCCAAGGAGAAAAAGGTTTGCCATCACTTAACTCCCCCTCTTCGCAGACTTGGGGCAGCTAACAACAATAAAAAGACAATGTAAACAAATCTAATATTAAAAATAATCTAAAAAACCCCAACTTAAAGAACTAATCATACATACAAACATACCATGTATAAATTCTATAAGCCTAGGGGGAAGGGAAAATTTCAATTCCCCCATGCCTGATGACAGAGGTGGGTTTTGAGGAGCTTACGAAAGGCAAGGAGGGTGGGGGCAACTCTGATATCCGGAGGGAGTTGGTTCCAGAAGGTCGGGGCCGCCACAGAGAAGGCTCTTCTCCTGGGTCCCGCCAGACGACATTGTTTAGTCGACCGGTCCTGGAGAAGGCTGACTCTGTGGGACCTAACCGGTCGCTGGGATTCGTGCGGCAGAAGGCGGTCCCAGTCCTTTGCATGTTTTAAGCCTCCAGTCCTCTTCTCATCTTCATTGTTCTTCTCTACATATTATAAATGTTGGGACAGCAGGGCTTTTGAATCAAGGTGACGATCCATCAGTTCATGTGAAGGGAAGGTTGAAGGGAGAAAAAAGCCTTCTATTTATTTACTTGGCTAAATTTTGCACAGTGGGCCTTTTAGCTGCACTGTTTTAATTTGTCATTTCACCTAATTAATGGGCAATGCAATTTTCGGGCATCATGACAGCGCATTAAGCCTCTGCCTTTGATGTATAATGCATACGCTGAAAGACAGATGCAGGTTCAATTTGCATAGGTATTTTGTGTTGAAATACCAGAGGGCTCTTTATATTGTAAAAACATATAAAAATTATACCGAAGAAGCACAAAAGCATTTGGCTTTCTTCAAACCCACCACACGAATCGAAATCGAAGTGAGAAAAACCAACTCAAACCAGTTTTCATTAAACTAGACCTACCCAATTCCTGCAACTGTTGGTCATATTGATGATGGTTAGGGGATTGGAGGCTAAAACATATGAACAGTTGCAGGAACTGGGCATGGCTAGTTTAAGGAAAAGAAGGACCAGGGGAGACATGATAGCAGTGTTCCAATATCTCAGGGGTTGCCACAAAGAAGAGTAAGTGAAACTATTCTCCAAAGCCCCTGAAGGTAGCACCATCTCCACCCCTGCCCCTGTCATAAGCGGCGTTCCCCAGGGAAGCGTACTAGGTCCTACTCTCTTCGTTCTATACATCAATGATCTCTGTGACCATATCGAAAGCAACTGTGTTCTTTTTGCCGATGATGTGAAACTTTTCAACACCACTGATAACACACTCACTCTCCAAACAGACCTGGACTTTGTCTCAGACTGGTTTAACACCTGGCAATTTCAAATATCAACCAACAAATGCTCTACCCTCCACATCGGCAAAAAGAATCCAAACCGCACATACAAACTGAATAAACAATCTCTCACTGCTAACCCACACTCAGTAAAAGACCTTGGAATACTAATATCGAATGACCTAAGTGCTAAAGCCCACTGCAACAATATGGCCAAAAAAGCTTCTAGAGTTGTTAACCTGATCCTACGTAGCTTCTGCTCAGGCAATCTCACACTACTCACAAGAGCCTACAAAACTTTTGCCAGACCCATCCTGGACTACTGCTCATCTGTCTGGAACCCATATCACATCTCAGACATCAACACCCTTGAAAATGTCCAAAGATATTTCACCAGAAGAGCCCTTCACTCCTCCACTCGAAACAGAATACCCTACGAAAATAGACTAACAATCCTGGGCCTAGAAAGCCTAGAACTATGGCGCCTAAAACATGATCTGAGTATTGTCCACAAGATCATATGCTGCAACGTCCTACCGGTCAATGACTACTTCAGCTTCAACTGCAACAACACAAGAGCACGCAACAGATTCAAACTTAATAAGAACCGCTCCAAACTTGACTGTAAAAAATATGATTTCAACAATCGAGTTATCGAAGCGTGGAACTCATTGCCGGACTCAATTGTGTCAACCCCTAACCCCCAACACTTCTTTCTTAGACTCTCCACGATTGACCTCTCCAGGTTCCTAAGAGGCCAGTAAGGGGCGTACATAAGTGCACTGGTGTGCCTTTCGTCCCCTGTCCAATTGTCTTCCTTTCTCTCACTTTTTATATATATTTTCTTCCTTTCATATATCCTCTCCTATAAGTTCACTTTTACCGTTATATATATTACTACATGTCTATTTTTCTTCCTATGTACTTATGTATTGGACAAATGAATAAATAAATAAAAATAAATAAATATGTGCACCATCTTGACTTATTTGTAAAAATCCTAAAGTTAGCATACAAGCAAACAAACCTCCTTCCCATAACTTGGCTAACAACAATTTAAATATCTCCTCCCACTTATGACTGTATGACTGCAGTTTTGTTAGCTTGTATCCTTACGATTTATATTGACTGTTTCCTAATGTGATTTGATTGCTTATTTTTACCTTATGACTATCATTAAGTGTTGTATGATTCCTGACAAATGCATATTTTCTTTTTATGTACACTGAGAGCATGTGCACCAAAGACAAATTCCCTTTGTGTCCAATCACACTTGGCCAATAAAGAATTCTATTCTATTCTCTCTTTTTGCCATATTTTTAATTGATTTTTAAATATCTACATCTTAATATTTTCAGGTGGGTCGACATCCATATACAGTGATACCTTGTCTTACAAACTTAATTGGTTCTGGGACGTGGTTCTTAAGGTGAAAAGTTTGTAAGACGAAACAATGTTTCCCATAGGAATCAATGGAAAAGCGATTAATGCGTGCAAGGCCAAAATTCACCCCTTTTGCCAGCCGAAGTGCCCATTTTTGTGCTGCTGGGATTCCCCTGAGGTTCCCCTCCATAGGAAACCCCACCTCTGGACTTCTGTGTTTTTGCGATGTTGCAGGGGAATCCCAGCATCGAAAAAATGAGCACTTCACTGGCAACGGAAGTCCAGACGTGGGGTTTCCCATGGAGGGGAGCCTCAGGGGAATCCCAGCAGTGCAAAAACAGGGGCTTCGCTGGCAATGGGAGTCTGGAGGCGGGGCATCCCAGAGGCGGTGGTGGGTTTGTAAGGTGAAAATAGTTTGTAAGAAGAGGCAAAAAAATCTTAAACCCCGGGTTTGTATCTCGAAAAGTTTGTATGATGAGGCGTTTGTAAGATGAGGTATCGCTGTATTTACATTGGTATCAATATATTATATATTTATACATTGCATACACAGTCCTTTTTGTCTTTTCTTTTCCGCCCATCTCTTATGGTTATTTCTAAAAATTCTATTCTATTCATATTCCTATCCAATCGTATCATATCCTACAAACAAAAAAAATAAATGAATGGATGGATGGCTAGGTGGATAAGTGGATAGGTGGATAGATGGTTAGATGGTTAGATGGATAGATGGTTATATGGACAGATGGATAGATGGTTAGATGGATAGATGGACAGATGGATAGATGGATAGATGGTTAGATGGATAGACGGACAGATGGATAGATAAATAGATGGATAGATGGACAGATGGATTGATGGATAGATTCATTACTTCTGCTTCGGCTGAGTGCTACATTAATCTAGGCATTCCTATCCCTATTCCAATTTCTATTCCTATTCCTATTCTATCCAATCCTATCCTACAAAAAAAAAAAGTAAAATAAAATGGATGGATGGATGGATAGGTGAATATGTGGATAGATGGATAGATGGATACATTTACAGATGGACAGATGGATAGATTCATTACTTCTGTTTTGGCTCAGTGCTACATTAATCTAGGCTTTCTTTTAGCACACATGATTTTGCATTTAAATGTCCATTTAAATGTGCACAGGAAGTATTAAAATTCAGAAATATTTTCTCTCTGAATATGTATTCCCAGAGTTGTGCTTTAAAAATACAGTCTGATGCTTGTGAAGAGCTGTTGCATAAATGCTAAATGATATATAAAATCTTCCGAGATGGGGTTTCTTGGCTTCGGAATCACAAAGATCAAATTCCTAAGAAATCCCAGGGGAAGAAAACGAACCGCTGAGCGCAAACAGCATATTAAAAGCGTTATCGTAGATACACTCCTCAAATATTTTTGTTGTTGTTCGGGTTTATCTTATAAGGTTTAAGAAGTGCTTTTATTTATGTGCTTTGTATGCCACCAAGAGTTACCCGGTTAAAGATGGGCAGGAACATACATTTGCTAAATGAATGAATAAATAAATGAGAGAGCTTTTCTGTTTCCCAAGATATCACCGGCAACTTCTTTCGACGCAGCAAAAACAAAATTAATGAGCTGGAAGCAAGCCGTGTCAAAAAAAAAGAAAAGTCATAAAAATAAAACATCTTTTTGTTCAAAGGCAAGCAAGTGGGGTTCACCCCCAACGAATTCCTCCCTTCATCTTGTTTACCATTCCATCTAACTGTTGAGCAAGTAAGAAATTTGCAAGCGATAGATCACCGCTGTGCAGTTGTGAAAAAATAAAATAAAAATGAAACAGAAATCTATATATCTCTACCTCTATCTCTATCTCTACCTCTGTCTGTCTGTCTTTCTCTCTCTCATCATCACCTCCATCCATCATCATCACCTCCATCCATCATCATCATCACATCCATCCATCCATCCATCATCATCACATCCATTCATCATCATCATCATCATCATCATCATCATCATCATCATCACATCCATCCATCCATCCATCATCATCACATCCATCATGATCATCATCATCATCATCATCAATATCTATCATTTGTCTGTCTGTCTTTCTTCCTTTCCTTCCTTCCTTCCGTCTGTCTTCCTTCCATCCTTCTTCCTTCCTTCCTTCCTTCTTTCTATTATCTCTGTCCTTCTCTCTCCCTCTCCCTCCCTCCCTCTCTCTCTTTAATACCTACCTACCTACCTACCTATTGTCTGTCCGTCCGTCCGTCCGTTCATCCATCCATCCATCCATCCATCCATCCATCCATATCTATCTATCTATCTATCTATCTATCTATCTATCTATCTATCTATCTTCCCTCCTTCCTTCCTTCCCTCCTTCTGAAATGTCACACGAGGATGCTTGCATGTGTAAGATTTTGATGATTTGGGGCCTCCTCACTTGAGATTTCAGCGATTTTCACTGATTTCTTTGGTTCTGCGCATGCCTGGTGAGATTTGAACTGCCCAAATTACAGTCAGTTGGCTGTCAGCATAAGAAGCCTGCAGTACTGCATTCTAACCAGTGCGCCACCACGGCTCCTATCTTCAAATAGAGTCATCTATATAAATGTTTTAGCTGGTATGTGATGCTGCTGTCTATAGGGCTGGTGGGACCACATTTGGAATACTGTGTTCGGTTCTGGAGACCTCACCTACAAAAAGAGATTGATAAAATGGAACGGGTCCAAAGATGGGCTACAAGAATGGTGGAAAGTCTTAAGCATAAAATGTATCAGGAAAGACTTCATGAACTCAACCTGTATAGTCTGGAGGACAGAAGTAAAAGGGGGGACAGGATCGAAACATTTAAATATGTTAAAGGGTTAAATAAGGTCCAGGAGGGAAGTATTTTTAACAGGAAAGTGAACACAAGAACAAGGGGACACAATCTGAGGTTAGTTGGGGGAAAGATAAGAAGCAACGTGAGAAAATAGTATTTTATTGAAAGAGTAGTAGATGCTTGGAACAAACTTCCAGAAGACGTGGTTGGTAAATCCACAGTCACTAAATTTAAACATGCCTGGGATAAACATAGATCCATCCTAAGATAAAATACAGGAAATAGTATAAGGGCAGACAAGATGGACCATGAGGTCTTTTTCTGCCATCAGTCTTCTATGTTTCTGCACCTAGTCCGCTCCCCTTACTACATGGGTGTCCAACTCGATTTATCTATTTATCTATTTATCTATTTATCTATTTATCTATTTATCTATTTATCTATTTATCTATTTATCTATTTATCTATCTATCTATCTATCTATCTATCTATCTATCTATCTATCTATCTATCTATTTATCTATTTATCTATTTATCTATCTATTTACTTATCTATTTACTTATTTACTTATTTACTTACTTACTTATTTACCTATTTACTTACTTATTTACCTATTTACTTACTTACTTACTTACTTACTTACTTACTTACTTACTTACTTACTTACTTACTTACTTACTTACTTACTTATTGGATTTGTATGCCGCCCTTCTCCAGAGACTCGGGGCGGCTTTCCATGGTAGAGAAGCATCTTGGTTTTTTATACTCAGCTCACCACTGGAATGTAAAAAAAAATTAAAAAAATTGAGTCAGCTGCTGCCACGATTCCCCTATTATTCAACAGGAGTGACCCAGGATTGATCAAAGCCCAATCGGTTATTAAAAATTGAGCAAAAATTGCTTGATGCAAGGGCAAATGCAATTTGCATCCAAGTCACCTGAATTATACATGCATCCTATTGATCGGACTTGATTCCCCAAAGATCACTATCAAGGTTTAAAAAAAGCAGTCGGGGAGACGTTTGCCTTGCAAATAATGAACATGTGCTTAATATTCAGCGTGAATGCCTATACCACATTTTTGCTGCAGGGGTATTCTCATTTTATGCCCCTTGTGCACATTGTCACTTTTTATGTTATTCCCTGTGTTTTGTAAAAGCTTCATAAAACACCAAGACAACTAGACACAACAACAGTTTTTTTCCTGAACTCCATCACTCTGCTAAACAAATAATTCCCTCAACACTCTCAAACTACCATATGTTTGAGAGTATAAGACTCAACTTTTTCCTCCCTAAAAGAAGCTGATAATTTCGGTGCGTCTTATATTCTGTCGGGCTCTCTGGTAGACTCCTCCCAAAAATTCACAGGTACAAATTTCAGACACACCCACGTTTGAAAATTCAAAACAATGTTCTTTATAATGAAAATTCACTTAAACCAAGCCCTCTTTTGGTATAGCAAAGAGCACTCATCTCCAACCAAACTGGTAATTTGTACAAGTCCTTTATCAGTTCTGTGATACTTAGCTTGCAGCTGTGAGGCAATTCACAGTCCTTCTTCTTTCACAAAGTGAAACACACTT
Organism: Erythrolamprus reginae; assembly: GCF_031021105.1. Lineage (NCBI taxonomy): Eukaryota > Metazoa > Chordata > Lepidosauria > Squamata > Dipsadidae > Erythrolamprus > Erythrolamprus reginae. The sequence goes on along the minus strand of NC_091953.1, from coordinate 6,597,678 downwards.
GGCTCTGGTTTAGTTTCAAAGCGGGGAAAAATCAGCACACAAAGGTCGAAGTCAGCAAAGTAGCCACGAAACACAACAATCAGATAATCCTCCACAATGGCCAAACCCACAGGCTGCTATTTATAGCAGCCTCACTAATTACCACAGCCCCACCCAACCACACGTGGCCTCATTTTCTTTGATAATAATCTCTCAGGCTTGGCCAATACATAATTCAATAAATAATTCAATTCGTTTCTTTTCTTTTCTGTTCTGTTCTACTCAATTCTACTCAACTCTACTCAACTCTAACTCTAATTCTAACTAACTCTAACTCTCTTCTCTTCTCTTCCATCCCATCCCATCCCATCCCATCCCACTCTATTGATTGGTTTTTCTGCTGGTCCAAGATAACCATCCTTCCATCTCCCCCCTCCAATTTTTTCCATCCTTCCTGTCAGATCCACCATCTCTGGCTTGGTGTCTTGCTGGGGCTCTGCCATTGATCGGGAAAGAGGGGAAGAAGAAATGGACAATAAAGATGTATACTTTTATTATGGGAGTTAGAGAGAGGAGGCATTGAGAGTTTGGAAGCGGATGCCAGGGTTCTGTTCTGAAGTTTCTCCTTACTTCTAGGTTGCTACCTTCCTTGACTTGTTTTCATCCTCTTGCTTCTTGTTCTGCCTTCAGGTCCTTTGGAGAATAGGTGGACCCCCTTCTTCTTTCTGGCAGCCCCTCAAATAATGGAAGGCTGCTATAACGTCACCCCGAGTCCATAGTTTTCATTAAACTAGACATATCCAATTCCAGCAACTGTTCCTCATATGTTTTAGCCTCCAGTCCCTAATCATCTTTGCTGCTCTTTTCTGCCAGATGTCAGGCAGAGATGTTCGATTCACAACAGCACAAAGGAGAAAATTTGGCAGGTCTAGCTCCACCAGGAACGGCCAAAGCTGAGACAAGAAAAGGGCCGGAGACATGTTACATCGGAAAGTGAAGCACAAACCAACCTCCTAGATTCAAAGTTTCTAACCCAACTTTTTCATACACTTCCGGAAAGAACCTCTTCATTTAATCTAATCCTAAGCAGCTTCTGCTCTGGCAATCTCACACTCCTTACCAGAGCTTACAAAACTTTCCCCAGACCCATCCTAGAATACAGCTCATCTGTTTGGAACCCATACCACATCTCGGACATCAACACCCTTGAAAATGTCCAGAGATACTTCACCAGAAGAGCCCTTCACTCCTCCACCCGAAACAGAACACCCTACAAAACTAGACTTACTATCCTGGGTCTAGAAAGCTTAGAACTAAGACGCCTTAAACATGATCTAAGTATTTCCCACAAGATCATACGCTGCAACGTGCTGCCTGTCAATGACTACTTCAGCTTCAACCAGAACAACACAAGAGCAAACAACAAATGCAAGCTTAATATTAACCCCTCCAAATTGGACTGTAAAAGATACGATTTTAGTAATCAAGTTGTCAAAGCGTGGAACTCATTACTGGACTCCGTAGTATCATCCCCTAACCCCTAACACTTTACGCTTAGACTATCCATGGTTGACCTCTCCAGATTCCTAAGAGGTCAGTAAGGGGCGTGCATAAGTGTACTAGCTTGCCTCCTGTTCCCTGTCCTATTGTCTCTCCTATATTTCATACATAGTATCTACTATCTGTTCTGTCGGTCTCTCCGGTAGACTCCTCCCAAAAATTCACAGGTACAAATTTCAGACACACACACGTTTGAAAATTCAAAACAATGTTCTTTATAATGAAAATTCACTTAAACCAAGCCCTCTTTTGGTATAGCAAAGAGCACTCGTCTCCAAACAAACTGGTAATTTGTACATGTCCCTTATCAGTTCTGTGATACTTAGCTTGCAGCTGTGAGGTAATTCACAGTCCTTCTTCTTTCACAAAGTGATACACACTTTACTCTGGTTTAGTTTCAAAGTGGGGAAAAATCAGCACACAAAAGGTCAAAGTCAGTAAAGCAGGCACGAAACACAACGATCAGATAATCCTCCACAATGGCCAAACCCACAGGCTGTTATTTACAGCAGCCTCACTAATTACCACAGCCCCACCCAACCACAGGTAGCCTCATTTTCTTTGATAATAATCTCTCAGTTGTTGCTGCCTATGCATCGCTCTCCTCATGCGTGGCTGTATCATTAACTCTTGTTCTGAATCCAAGGAGGAGCTAGATAATTGATCTCCTTCTGAGCTGTCTGCCCCACTCTCCTCCTCCTTGTCAGTCATGTCTTCTTGGTCAGAGGAGCCTTCATCAGCAGATTCCACTGGGGGCAAAACAGTCCTGCAGCATGTGGATGTCTCCCCCACATCCACAGTCCTTGGGGCAGGAGCTGGGCCAGAGCTAACCACAACACTATCCCTATATCTTTTCTTCTATTCTCTTATTGATATATTTTAATCCTTTATTTTCACTTCTATTCTTTCTCCAATATATTTTACTCGAGTGTATCCTCTATAACCTTCATTGTGTATTATTGTGCATTGGACAAAATAAATAAATAAATAATATTTTTTTAAAAAAAACCTTTGCTTGACTCCATTCGATTGTTCTGCTGAAAGAAATGAAGGCTTTTGGCAAGGCCTGTAGGTTCGAATTGACTTTATAAAGCACCCACTGGATCTATTATTGAAAGGCCGGTAGTAACCAGGCCTGCCACGAATAATTCTGCGGAGACAAATTGCTGATTTTGGCCACCGAGGAGGCGATGCGTCTTATAATTAGTTTTCATTTCATACCGAATGGCACAAACTAGAGATGAAAACTCCATCAGCGAGAGATACGGACTGTAATTGTTTGAAAATAGCCAGGAAAGTATCTGTTTGGGACTATTCCCTGGGGATCTGAGAGACTGTAACTATCCTTTGAGGAGGAATTACACAGAGCTGAGAAATACAGTGATACCTTGTCTTACAAACTTAATTGGTTCTGGGACGAGGTTCTTAAGGTGAAAAGTTTGTAAGATGAAACAATGTTTCCCATAGGAATCAATGGAAAAGCGATTAATGCGTGCAAGCCCAAAACTCACCCCTTTTGCCAGCCAAAGCCCCTGTTTTTGCACTGCTGGGATTCCCCTGAGGTTCCCCTCCATGGGAAACCCCACCTCCGGACTTCCGTCTTTTTGTGATGCTGCAGGGGAATCCCAACAGGGGAATCCCAGCATCACAAAAACGAGCGCTTCGCTGGAAACGGAAATCCGGAGGTGGGGTTTCCCAGCGAGGGGAGCATCAGTGAAATCCCAGCATTGCAAAAACACTGAAGTCCTCGAAACCCCAACTCCGGACCTCTGTGTTTTTGTGATGCTGTCATTTTGCTGAGGCTCCCCTCGCTGGGAAACCCCACCTCCGGACTTCTGTCCTGAGGTGGGGTTTCCCATGGAGGGGAGCCTCAGGGGAATCCCAGCAGCGCAAAAACGGGTGCTTCACTGGCAATGGAAATCCAGAGGTGGGGATTCCCAGTGGCAGCGGTGGGTTTGTAAGGTGAAAATAGTTTGTAAGAAGAGGCAAAAAAATCTTAAACCCCAGGTTTGTATCTCGAAAGGTTTGTATGACGAGGCGTTTGTAAGATAATGTATCACTGTACAGAATTAGAATTTTTGGTTTGAGAGGGGCACCAATAGCCTTTAAAAAAATATTCAGTAATAGTGATTCTTGAGAAAGATGCAGAATTTGAAATAAGTAGGATTCCCAATTACTTCATACCTGGTAAATATGGGGATATTATTTCAATGTCTAGTTTGCTTCCCACCCACCCCCACTTTTGACTTCGCTGCATTATTTTATTTGGGTGGGGGGATTTGGGGATTCTCTGAATTGCACCGAATCTTAACTAGAGGTTGTCAGAAATCCATGCAAAACCCCCAGCAGCCCACCCCTGAGTATTGCAGTCTAGCCACCATGGCTTCATTCTCAATCAAGGATCTTCTATTGGGTCTTAGTGGCTAAAGAGTGGACTGCATATCATATGACTTCCCGAACGCCATCACTCTGCTAAACAAATAATCCCAACGCTTAGTCTGCATTACTATTCATCTTCTCATCGTTCCCATCACCCATTTCCTCCCACAAATGACTGTATGACTGTAACTTTGTTGTTGTATCCTTAAGATTTATATTGACTGGTTCCTAATATGATTTGGACACACATACAACCTGGGAGAAACCCCTCTCAGCAGTAGCGACGGCGAAAGAGACCTCGGAGTCTTGGTGGACAATCAACTAAACATGAGCCAACAATGTGCAGCAGCAGCCAAAAAAGCCAATACAATCCTAAGCTGCATCAACAGGGGAATACACTCCAAGACCAGGGAAGTCTTAATATGACTCTACTACGCCCTGGTCAGACCACACCTGGAGTACTGTGTTCAGTTCTGGTCACCACACTTCAAAAGAGACATTGAAACTCTGGAGAAGGTGCAGAAAAGAGCCACCAAGATGATTAAGGGATTGGAAACCAAGACTTATGAAGAGAGACTGAGGGAACTGGGCATGGATAGCCTAGAGAAAAGGAGGGCCAGAGCGGACATGATAGCAGTCTACAAGTATACGAGGGGTTGCAGTAGAGAGGAGGGGATCACTTTATTCTTCAGGGCACCGGAGGGCTGGACGAGGAACAACGGCTGGAAGCTGACCAAGGAGAGATTCAACCTGGAAATAAGGAAGAACTTCCTGATGGTCAGAACGATCAACCAGTAGAACAACCTACCAGCGGACGTTGTGAACTCCAATACTCTGGATATTTTAAAGAGGAAATTGGACTGCCATTTGGCTAGGATGCTATAGGGTTCCTGCTTAGGCAGGGGGTTAGACTTGATGACCCGCATGGTCCCTTCCAACTCTAACAATAAACAAACAAACAAACAAACAAACAAACAAACAAACAAATAAAAGATTGCTTATTTGTACCCGTACTCTCATTAAGTGTTGTACCTTATGATTCTTAATGAACCTTTCTTTTATGTACATTGAGAGCATCTGCACCAAAGACAAATTCCTTGTGTGTCCAATCACACTTGGCCAATAAAAAAATCTATTCTGTTCTGTTCTGTCGGTACTCCATACTGGTCTAATAGCCAATGATAGAAATACTGTATTGAAACCAGAGTACATGTGGCAATGGGGGTTTGTTCAGACAATAATACAAGTCAACATATAGTAAATGTATTATTTACAAGATATACAATATCTCCATAGTCTTACACAGTAATAATAATAATAATTTAATAATTTATTAGATTTGTATGCTCACAACATAACAATTACATAATGCATTACAAATCCAATAATAAAAATTTAAAACCAATTAAAAAACATTAATAACATAACCAATATTATAAAATCCCCAACTACACAATCATACACATTCAACCCAGTCCATCATACAATAGAGGTCGAAAAACATAGCGAAGGGGGGGGGGGGTTAACTATCCACACGCCTGGTGACAAAGGTGGGTCTTCAGCATTTTATGGAGGGCGAGGAGGGAGTTGATTCCAGAGGGCTGGGGCCGCCACAGAGAAGGCTCTTCCCCTGGGCCCCACCAGCCGACATTGTTTAGTCGACGGGACCCGGAGAAGGCCAACTCTATGGGACCTAATCGGACGCTGGGATTCGAGCGGCAGATTATAATTACAATACAGTCCATTTTCTTCAAACATTACATATATTATCTCCTTATATTATATTATCTCCTTTGCACACAGCTGATATAATACACCATTTAGTATTAGCACACAGCTTATCCGCTTATTAATTCATCAAATACCTTTACATCAGTATAATATATTCTTCACAGTATATTGCACACAGCTCAGATATTAATACTAACCAGCATATATAACCCAGTAACCAACATTACAAGATAAGGCAGCAGAACAGATGCAATGCAACAAAGCTCAACACAACAGAATGTAACAAAGGAATGTAACAGAAAGCAGCCAATCTGTCTCCCTTATAGAGCTAAATTGCAGCCTAGCTTATAATTACTACCTAGCTCTTAAAGTAATGCCACTATTTTCTCCTAACATACTCTGCTGGTTTATCTTCATATATTGGAAACTATACCAATACAGTACGTGGTACTGACATCTCCTCTCCTCTCCTCTCCCCTCCTCTCCTCTCCTCTCCCCTCCTCTCCCTTCCTCTCCCCTCCTCTTCCCTCTCCTCTCCTCGCTATCCTCTCCTCTGCTCTGCTCTGCTCTCCTCTCCCCTCCTCTCCCTTCCTCTCCTCGCTATCCTCTCCTCTCCTCTGCTCTGCTCTCCTCTCCTCTCCCCTCCTCTCCCTTCCTCTCCCCTCCTCTCCCCTCTCCTCTCCTCGCTCTCCCCTCCTCTCCCCTCCTCTCCCTTCCTCTCCCCTCCTCTCCTCTCCTCTCCCCTCCTCTCCCTTCCTCTCCCCTCCTCTTCCCTCTCCTCTCCTCGCTATCCTCTCCTCTGCTCTGCTCTCCTCTCCCCTCCTCTCCCTTCCTCTCCTCGCTATCCTCTCCTCTCCTCTGCTCTGCTCTGCTCTGCTCTCCTCTCCTCTCCCCTCCTCTCCCCTCTCCTCTCCTCGCTCTCCTCTCCTCTCCCCTCCTCTCCCTTCCTCTCCCCTCCTCTCCCCTCTCCTCGCTCTCCTCTCCTCTCCTCTCCCCTCCTCTCCCTTCCTCTCCCCTCCTCTCCCCTCTCCTCTCTCTCCTCTCCTCTCCATTCCATTCCATTCTATTCTATTCTATTCCGTTCTATATTTCAGAAATCTATTAAACAACACTTTTCAGTTTGGCTGGAAGATCTGGGGACTGTTGTCTTTTCAGGAATGTATTTATTCTGCACATTTATCTCATTTCTCCCCAGGAAATCAAGAAATTCAGCAGCCATTGTTTCTTGACAAGATAATCATTATCTTCTAGCGTAGGCTGGGCTATGTGCCAGCTATCTCCATAGCTGAGTGTGGAGTTCACCCTGGCAAACCACAACAACACAACAACAACCTTCCTTCCAGAAAGTGAAGGTGATGAAGATAGAAGAAAGCAGATGAAATTAGTTTTGTCAAATTAGTTCTTCTATCTTTTTTTTTTAAAATCTTCCAACAGTTAGTGTCATCCCTAAACCCCCAACACTTTACCCTTAGATTATCTACGGTTGACCTATCCAGATTCCTAAGAGGTCAGTAAGGGGCGAGTACAAGTGCACTAGAGTGCCTTCCGTCCCCTGTCCTATTGCTCTCCTATATCTCCTATTCCTTTCTTCTATTCCTATATCTCTTCTTCTATTCTTTCATTGATATGTTCTATTCCTATATCTTCTATTCTTTCTTAGATATATTTTACTATGAGTAAAATATATCTAAAAAAGAATAGAGGATATAGGAAGATAATATCTTCTATAACAGCGTTTCCCAACCGGTGTGCCGCGGCACACTAGTGTGCCGCGAGACATGGCCAGGTGTGCTGCCAAGCTCCAGCTGGGCGGGGCGCTGCCAGTACTTCCATCCTGGGGCTCCCGCTCGCAGCTGTCAACCGGCTCCTGCTCGATGCCGCGGTTTTCAGCGCTCTCCTGCTGGGCCCCAAAGAAGGAAGGCAGGAAGAAGGAGAGCTCCATTCTTCGTGCCTTTTTCCCGCCTTCCTTCTTTGGGGCCCAGCAGGAGAGCGCCGAAAACCGCGGCATCGAGCAGGAGCCGGTTGACAGCTGCGAGCGGGAGCCCCAGGACGGAAGTACTGGCAGCGTCCCGCCCAGCTGGAGCTTCTCTGGCGTCGACGGCAAGTGTCCTTTGTGGCCCGGCGGGAGGGCACTGGCGATGGGAGCGGGGGGGGCGCAGCGGCCGCAGGCAGTCGCGGGGAGATGGCGGCGGCGAGAGGGAACGCTCTCTCTCGCTCTCTCAGCTGACTGCAAGCGGGAGCCCTGACGGTGGCGGTTGGACGTGCTGCTGGACGTCGTACATGCTGGCGCTGCGGGCCTGACATATACGGTGTCCAGCTGCCGCCGTCAGGGCTCCCGCTTGCAGTCAGCTGAGAGAGAGAGAGAAAGAAAGAAAGAGAGACATATAAGAGAGGCAGAGAGAGAGAGAAAGAGAGACATAGCAAGAGAGGCAGAGAAAGAGAGACAGAGCAAGAAAGAGAGGCAGAGAAAGAGAGATAGAGAAAGAGAGAGAGAAAGAGAGACATAGCAAGAGAGGCAGAGAGAGAGAAAAAGAAAGAGAGACATAGCAAGAGAAAAAGAGAGACTTAGCAAGAGAGGCACAGAGAGAGAGAGAAAGAGAAAGAGAAAGAAAGAGAGACATAGCAAGAGAGACAGAGAGAGAGAAAGAGAGAGAAAGAGAGAGAGATAGCAAGAGAGGCAAAGAGAAAGAAAGAGACATATAGCAAGACAGTGAAAGAGAGAGAGAGAGCAAGAGAGAGAGAAAAAAGCAAGAAAGAGATAGCCAGAGAGAGAGAGAGAGCAAGGGAGACAGAAAGACATAGAGGAAGGGAAGGAGGGAGAGAGAAAGAGAGCAAAAAAGAGAGGAAGAAAGAAAGAAAGAGGGATGGAGAGAGAGAAAGAAGGAAAGGAAGGAAAAGAGAGAAAGAGGGAGAAATAGAGCGAAAGGGAGGAAGAGAGAGGGGTTTTTTGTCCAAACTTTTCTTTAGCCCCCGCCCCGCCCCCCCCTTTCAGTGTTCCCCAGGATTTTGAAAATATGAATAATGTGCCGCGGCTCAAAAAAGGTTGGGAAACACTGCTCTATAACCATCATCATGTATTTTACTATGTGTATACCCACTAAAACCCTCATTGTGTATTGGACAAAATCAATCAATCAATCAAGAAATAAAAAGGATAGAAGGCTGAGTCAATCTTGAGCCGGTCAGGATCGAACTCCTGGCGGTGGGTAGAGTTAGCCCTGCCATGCCGCATTCTAACATTGTTCATTGATGACCAGGTTTTTATAGGCAGGGATCGTAGTGCTCGTACTTCTTTAAAAATAGTTCAGATGTTATTCTTTCCCCCTCCTTGACAGTCAACATTGAAAATACGTAAACAGATGGTTCTCCGCAAAACGGGGCAGATGACAACTTTCAAGTAAGGAGTGTTGGGAGATTTCTTTGCGATGTTTGGGGACAGACAAGACAGCTGTCCCCAAATATCTTAATTATAGCATTTACAAAGTTCTAATTAATGTAATGTTGTTTTTATGATTATATTAATGCGGCATCCATTAGCACTCTTATTCACTTTGCAGGTTATATTTGGAAAATCAAAATGAGATGACGGAAGGTACTAAATGGAGCATAGAATTTTTGGCAGTTGGCAGAAGCAGTGATTTTCAAGCCTACCTTTTGAGAGAGAAAAACCATCCCCAATGAATTGCACAAGATCAATCTTTCCCCTCATATATCTACTATAAATCTGTGTACCTCACAATTGATAGCCCTTGAGAGGTTTATTTATTTATTTGTCAAACAAGTATAGTATTATAGTACATATTAACATAACATAACATAACATAACATAACATAACATAACATAACATAGAGGTATAACATGCAGGAAGAGGGAGATTATGATCCCGCTATATAGAGCGCTGGTGAGACCACATTTGGAATACTGTGTTCAGTTCTGGAGACCTCACCTACAAAAAGATATTGACAAAATTGAACGGGTCCACAGACGGGCTACAAGAATGGTGGAAGGTCTTAAGCATAAAACGTATCAGGAAAGACTTAATGAACTCAATCTGTATAGTCTGGAGGACAGAAGGAAAAGGGGGGACATGATCAAAACATTTAAATATGTTAAAGGGTTAAATAAGATTCAGGAGGGGAGTGTTTTTAATAGGAAAGAGAATACAAGAACAAGGGGACACAATCTGAAGTTAGTTGGGGGAAAGATCAAAGGCAACATGAGAAAATATTATTTTACTGAAAGAGTAGTAGATCCTTGGAACAAACTTCCAGCAGACGTGGTTGGTAAATCCACAGTAACTGAATTTAAACATGCCTGGGATAAACATATATCCATTGTAAGATAAAATACAGGAAATAGTATAAGGGCAGACTAGATGGACCATGAGGTCTTCTTCTGCCATCAGTCTTCTATGTTTCTATGTTTCTATAACATAACATAACATAACATTGACCCCCTCAGAGAGGGTTCGCAACTTGGGCGTCCTCCTCAATCCACAGTTCACATTAGAGAAACACCTTTCAGCTGTGGTGAGGGGGGTGTTCGCCCAGGTTCGCCTGGTGCACCAGTTGCGACCCTATTTGGACCGGGAGTCACTGCTCACAGTCACTCATGCCCTCATCACCTCGAGGCTCAACTACTGTAACGCTCTCTACATGGGGCTACCTTTGAAAAGTGTTCGGAAACTTCAGATCGTGCAGAATGCAGCTGCAAGAGCAATCATGGGCTTCCCCAAATATGCCCATGTTACTCCAACACTCCGTAGTCTGCATTGGTTGCCGATCAGTTTCCGGTCACAATTCAAAGTGTTGGTTATGACCTATAAAGCCCTTCATCGCACCAGACCAGACTACCTCAGGGACCGCCTTCTGCTGCACGAATCCCAGCGACCAGTTTGGTCCCACAGAGTGGGTCTTCTCCGGGTCCCGTCAACCAAACAATGTCACTTGGCAGGACCCAGGAGAAGAGCCTTCTCTGTGGCGGCCCTGAACCTCTGGAACCAACTCCGCCCAGAGATTAGAATTGCCCCCACCCTCCTTGCCTTTCATAAGCTGCTTAAAACCCACCTCTGCCGCCAGGCATGGGGGAACTAAGATACATTTTCCCCCTAGGCCTTTACAATTTTATGTATGGTATGTTTGTATGTATGATTGGTTTTTATATAATGGATTTTTAACTGTTTTTTAGTATTGGATTTTGTTGTACTGTTTTACTGCTGTTGTTAGCCGCCCCGAGTCTGCGGAGAGGGGCGGCATACAAATCCAATAAAAAAATAAAAAATAAAATAATAATAATAATAATAATAATAATAACAACAACAACAACAACATAAGTAGAACATAGTAATAGAAAGGATAATAAGACAATAGGACAGGGACATTAGGCACAAAAGTGCACTTATGCACGCCCCTTACAGACCTCTTAGCAAAGGGGAGAGGTCAATTGTAGATAATGTAAGGCTGAAGATTTTGGGGTTGGGGGAAGCAACAACAGAGTCCGGTAGTGAATTCCAGGCGGTGACCACTCTATTGCTGAAATCGTATTTTCTGCAGTCAAGTTTGGAGCGATTTACATTCAGTTTGTATCTATGACGTGCTCTTGTGTTGTTGTTGTTAAAGGTGAAGTAGTCACTGACAGGGAGTACATTGTGATGTATGATTTTATGAACAACGGTTAAATCATTTCGGACAGGCAGATTCTAAATTCTGAGCTCAATGACATGCGCTCATGAAAACAAGCTATGCATTGGAGGGAGGGGAAAAAAACATGAGCATGGATTTGTGTGATGAAAGAAAAGGATTAATGATAGGCTCAGGTGTTGGGGGCTGGAGCGTTTGGTGACAGATGGTGAGCATTCCTGAGAATGGGAATCCTGAGAATGCTGCTGCTGCTTAATGCCAGGTCGGTGGTAAACAAAGCTCTCCTCATCCGGGATCTGATCCTGGATGAGGAGGCCGACCTGGCATGTATTACTGAAACCTGGCTGGGCCCAGAGGGAGGTGTTCCTCTCTCTGAAATTTGCCCAGCTGGGTTTCAGATATGGCATCAACCTCGACCCCAGGGAAGGGGGGGAGGAGTGGCTATTATAGCCAGGGAGAGCCTTTGCCTACGTGGACTCATTGCTCCGGAAATTGCGGGTTGCGAGTCACTCTTGATGAAGTTGGACCTAGGGGTTCAGGTGGGCTTATTTCTCACGTACCTGCCTCCCAGCTGCGTGTCAAAAGCCCTGCCTGTGCTACTCGAGGAGGTAGCCGGGTTGGCGGTGGAGTTCCCCAGACTTATTGTCTTGGGGGACTTCAACCTGCCGTCACTCGGCGAAACCTCTGGGTTGGCACAGGAGTTCATGGCCACCATGACAGCCATGGACCTGACTCAAGTAGTACGGGGTCCGACTCATGAGGGGGGGCACGCACCCGACATGGTATTCCTTTCCGAGCAACTGAGTAATGGTCTGAGACTAAGGGGCTTAGAAGCAGTGCCTTTGTCATGGTCAGACCATTTTCTACTTCGGCTTGACTTCCTGGCTCCAATCCTTCCCCGCAGGGAGGCGGAACCAATTAAGATGTTCCGCCCCAGACGCCTGATGGACCCAGAGGGCTTTCAGACGGCGCTTGGGGTTATACCAGAGGCACTTGTCCACAGTTCGGCAGAGTCTCTTGCGAAAGCCTGGAACGAGGCTGCAGCAGAGGCCCTTGACCGGATTGCGCCTTTGCGACCTCTCCGTGGCGCTAGACCCCGTAGAGCTCCATGGTTCAACGAGGAGCTCCGGGAGTTGAAACGCCAGAAGAGACGTCTAGAGAAGCGATGGAGGAAGAGTAGGTCTGAATCTGATCGAACACTTGTAAGAGCTTTTATTAAGACTTACAAAGTGGCGCTCAAGGCGGCAAGATGCGCGTACCATGCCACCTTGATTGCATCAGCGGAATCCCGCCCGGCCGCTCTGTTTAGGGTGACCCGCTCCCTTCTTAATCAGGGGGGAGTTGGGGAGCCCTTGCAGAGTAGTGCCGAGGACTTTAACTCGTTTTTCGCTGATAAAGTCGCTCGGATTTGGGCCGACCTCGACTCCAATTGTATAGCAGAGTCGACTGACAACGAGTCAGTCGAGGTGACTGGGGCACGTACTTGTCCACCTGTCTGGGAAGAGTTTGATCTGGTGACACCTGATGAAGTGGACAAGGCCATTGGAGCTGTGAGTTCCGCCACCTGTTTACTGGATCCATGTCCCTCCTGGTTGGTCTCGGCCAGCAGGGAGGTGACACGGAGCTGGGCCCAGGAGATTACCAACGCTTCCTTGGGGAGGGGAGTTTTTCCATCACTCTATAAAGAAGCGCTTGTGCGCCCCCTCCTCAAGAAGCCCTCCCTGGACCCAGCTGTGCTTAATAACTACCGTCCAGTCTCCAACCTTCCCTTTATGGGGAAGGTTGTTGAGAAGGTGGTGGCACTCCAGCTCCAGCGGTCCTTGGAAGAAGCCGATTATCTAGGTCCCCAGCAGTCGGGTTTCAGGCCCGGTTACAGCACGGAAACCGCTTTGGTCGCGTTGATGGATGATCTCTGGCGGGCCCGGGACAGGGGTTTATCCTCTGTCCTGGTGCTCCTTGACCTCTCAGCGGCTTTCGATACCATCGACCATGGTATCCTTCTGCGCCGGCTGGAGGGGTTGGGAGTGGGAGGCACTGTTCTTCAGTGGTTCTCCTCCTACCTCTCTGGCCGGTTGCAGTCGGTGTTAGTGGGGGGACAGAGGTCGACTCCTAGGTCTCTCCCTTGTGGGGTGCCTCAGGGGTCGGTCCTCTCCCCCCTGCTATTTAACATCTACATGAAACCGCTGGGTGAGATCATCCAAGGACATGGGGTGAGGTATCATCAATATGCCGATGATACCCAGCTTTACATCTCCACCCCATGCCCAGTCAACGAAGCGGTGGAAGTGATGTGCCGGTGCCTGGAGGCTGTTGGGGCCTGGATGGGTGTCAACAGACTCAAACTCAACCCGGATAAGACGGAGTGGCTGTGGGTTTTGCCTCCCAAGGACAACTCCATCTGTCCGTCCATTACCCTGGGGGGGGAATTATTGACCCCCTCAGAGAGGGTCCGCAACTTGGGCGTCCTCCTCGATCCACAGCTCACATTAGAACAACATCTCGCAGCTGTGGCGAGGGGGACGTTTGCCCCAGGTTCGCCTGGTGCACCAGTTGCGGCCCTATCTGGACCGGGACTCACTGCTCACAGTCACTCATGCCCTCATCACCTCGAGGTTCGACTACTGTAATGCTCTCTACATGGGGCTACCTTTGAAAAGTGTTCGGAAACTCCAGATCGTGCAGAATGCAGCTGCGAGAGCAGTCATGGGCTTACCCAGGTATGCCCATGTTTCACCATCACTCCGCAGTCTGCACTGGCTGCCGATCAGTTTCCAGTCACAATTCAAAGTGTTGGTTATGACCTTTAAAGCCCTTCATGGCACTGGACCAGAATATCTCCGAGACCGCCTCCTGCCGCACGAATCCCAGCGACCAATTAGGTCCCACAGAGTGGGCCTTCTCCGGGTCCCGTCAACTAAGCAATGTCGGTTGGCGGGCCCCAGGGGAAGAGCCTTCTCTGTGGCGGCACCGGCCCTCTGGAACCAACTCCCCCCGGAGATTAGAACTGCCCCTACTCTTCCTGCCTTCCGCAAACTTCTTAAAACCCACCTTTGCCGTCAGGCATGGGGGAATTGAAACATCCCCCCCCCGGGCACGTTGAATTTATATATGGTATGCTTGTGTGTGAGTCTGTTAGTTTGTGGGGGGTTTTAAATCTTTAAAATTTTAAATTGTTGATTACTTACGATTTGTCTTTTTACATGTTGTGAGCCGCCCCGAGTCTTCGGAGAGGGGCGGCATACGAATCCAAGTAATAAATAAAAATAAATAAATAAGACTGGGAATTCGATCTGAATAATGGTTAGTGAAGCAGAGTGATAAACATTACAGAAAAAGAGATTATTTACAAGGGAAAAATATCCAGTGCATGAACCTGGGATGATAGATAGATAGATAGGTAGGTAGGTAGGCAGGCAGACAGGCAGACAGATAGAAGGATAGAGACCCAAGTAGTCAGAGATAGATAGGCAGATGGATAGACAGTTAGATAGAAAGACAGATTGACTGACAGACTGACAGAGAGATATACATACATACATACATACATACATACATACATACATACATACATACATACATACATAGTTACAGATATAGATATAGACAGACAGACAGACAGTGAGTCAGACAGATGGATTGATAAATAGATAAATAGAGATAGATAGACCGACAGACAGATAGATAGTCAGAGAGACAAGCCAAGCTAAGACAGACAGACATAGACAGAAATATAGCTAGATGGACAAAGACAGACCAATAGACAGACACAGTGATAGGTAGGTAGATAGATAGGTAGGGGGAGAGAGAGAGAGAGAGAGAGAGAGAGAGAGAGAGAGAGAGAGAGAGAGAGAATGAAACAGAGAGATAAACAGAGATAGATAGAGAAATGATAGATAGAGAGAGATAACCAGATAATATCTGACCTCTCTTTTCACTTGGCCACTCTAACAAAAATTATTTTTGTTAGGAAAAAAGGAGCAAGGAAGATCCAGGAGTGAGGATCGTATTTTAATATTACGGGTGCCTTTGATGAGGGCTGGTGATGTTAGAAATTTTAACCATAATTGAATAACAGAGTTGGAAGAGACATTAGAAATCTTCTAGTTCAACCTCCTGCTCAAATGTTTCGTACCATTTACGACAAATGGTTATCCCATCTCTTCTTAAAATTCCCCAATGTTGAAGCACCCACAATTTCTGGAGTCAAGTTGTCCCACGGATTAATTGTTCTCACTCTCAGGAAACTTCTCTTTAGTTCTAAGTTGCTTCTCTCCTTGATTAGTTTCCACCCATTGCTTCTTGTTCTGCCTTTCGGGGGCTTTGGAGACTAGGCTGACCCCGTCTTCTGCATGTCTCAGAGACCATTTTCCTGGGGGACGCAATTACTCTCAAGGAGTTATGATAGATGGAGATTTGATTAGCTTCATCGGCTACTGGGGGAAAGGACGGGGAGGGGAAGGGGACATTAAAATGCAATCTATGCTCCTCTGCCCAGGAGGTAATATTTAAAAATGTACGAGCATCGAGCTATCAAGGCCCTGTGGCTTTCTCTGCTGCGAGACAATTGAAAAGTAATGGAAATCCTATTGATTTTCCATTGGGGGGCAAACAGCTGGATGCCAATTGTCCGTGCTTGTGGCTGGAAGAGAAATTGGAATAGCCAATCAAGACACTCACTCGGTTCCCTGGCAAATACGGCTCTCGCCCCCCACCCCCTACTCTCAAAGGCCAACTTGCTCGAGATTTTTTTTCCACCCGGTCTTCTGATTAAATTGCTATAAAATGAGATCATTAGAACGGGCTCAACAGTCCCGGATGGCTTGTCACAAAGCAGAGCAAGTTTACAGATTATTTATTTATTTATTCATTTGTCCAATACACAAATACATAGGAAGAAAGATAGACATGTGATAGTATAAAAGAGGGTGAAAGTGAACTTAGAGGAGAGGATATATGAAAGAAAGAAAATATATATGATTAGTGAGAGAAAGGAAAGACAATTGGACAGGGGAAAGGCACACCAGTGCACTTATGTACGCCCCTTACTGGCCTCTTAGGAACCTGGAGAGGTCAGTCATGGAGAGTCTAAGGGAGAAGTGTTGGGGGTTAGGGGTTGACACAATTGAGTCTGGCAATGAGTTCCACGCTTCGATAACTCGATTGTTGAAATCATATTTTTTACAGTCAAGTTTGGAGCGGTTCGTATTAAGTTTGAATCTGTTGCGTGCTCTTGTGTTGTTGCGGTTGAAGCTGAAGTAGTCATTGACTGGTAGAACGTTGCAGCATATGAGGCCTACGATTGTAAGTCTATTTTCGTAGGATATTCTGTTTCGAGTGGAGGAGTGAAGGGCTCTTCTGGTGAAATATCTTTGGACATTTTCAAGGGTGTTGATGTCTGAGATGTGGTATGGGTTCCAGACAGATGAGCTGTATTCAAGGATGGGTCTGGCAAAAGTTTTGTAGGCTCTTGTGAGTAGTGTGAGATTGCCTGAGCAGAAGGTGCGTAGGATCAGGTTAACAACTCTAGAAACTTTTTTGGCGATATTGTTGCAGTGGGCTTTAGTACTTAGGTCATTCGATATTAGTATTACTAGAGTTGGAAGGGGCCTGGCAGGTCATCTAGTCCAACCCTCCCCCACCCACTCAAGCAGGAGTCCCTACACCATTTCAAACTAATAGCTGTAGATGTTGTTTATCTCTTTGTGTCTGTTGATGGCTGATTTGTCTGACGGTCAGGCGTCTAGGAATTCTCCAGCATTTTTGGATTTAGTTTAATCTGCGATGCTCCCAGTCAATAGCCGCTTGTCACTGGAGCTATCAGTGCACCGTCCGAGGCTGTGGCGAGCACATGCACATTCGGCGGGCAAACGCTCAACCCGTCGACACAAGATTTGGCTTCTGCACATGCACAGCCTCATTTTGGGATGCACGGAAGAGTGAAATTTTGCTGATTTTTGCTTCTGCGCATGTGCAAAAGCAAAAAATTGGTGAAAATTGTTGAAATTTTGCTCCTGCGAGCATCCTCACACAAAATTTCACTTTATGTGCATGTACAGAATTCAAATCTCATGCGGGGGCATGAGGGCGTGCATTGGAGATGCACAGTGGTGTTCGCATCCCAGATTTCCCTACCGGGATGGGCAGGGTTGGGCTACTGCCCAGATGGGGGGGACACACAGTGGGGTAGTGAAAATTGAGCTCCCCCCCAGAGCACCCAATTTGCACTGAAAGATGTTGAAAGAAAATGCAGGGCGTCCTGCATAAGCTATGCCCACAGTGGGGTAGTAAAAGTTTTGGTAGCCCTTCACTGGGGACGGGGCACCATATAGCATAACCTGGAACCCATTACTGCATGCTTCCCCATTCCCAGTTGAAACTATAATTAAGCCTTAAATTAAAATTAATAATAATAATAATAATAATAATAATAATAATAATAATAATAATAATTTATTACATTTGTATGTCGCCCCCCTCTGAAGACTCGGGGCGGCTCACAACAATAATAATAACAATGTTACAATGGAAATAAATCTAATATTAAAAAACAGCTAAAACACCCATCTTTTAAAAACCATACAACACACACATACCATAAAATAAAATGTAAAAACCTGGGGGAGGTGTCTCAGTTCCCCCATGCCTGGCGACACAGGTGGGTCTTAAGTAACTGGAAGCTGACCAAGGAGAGATTCAACATGGAGATAAGGAGGAACTTCCTGACGGTCAGAGCGATCAACCAATGGAACAATCTACCAGCGGACGTTGTGAACTCCAACACTCTGGACATTTTTAAGAGAAGATTGAACTGCCACTTGACTGGTGTACTATAGGGTTCCTGCTTGGGCAGGGGGTTGAACTCGATGGCCTTCATGGTCCCTTTCAACTCTAACAATAAATAAATAAACTTGCAAAAGACAAGAAGGGTGGGGGCAGTTCTAATCTCTGGGGGGAGTTGATTCCAGAGGGCCGGGGCCGCCACAGAGAAGGCTCTTCCCCTGGGGCCCGCCAAACAACATTGTTTGGTCAACGGGACCTGGAGAAGGCCAACTCTGTGGGACCTTATCGGCTGCTGGGATTCGTGTGTTAGAAGGCGGTTCCGGAGGTATTCTGGTCTAATGCCATGTAGGGCTTTAAAGGTCATGACCAACACTTTGAATTGTGATCGGAAACTGATCGGCAGCCATTATTGTTCAGCATTCCTCTTTCTTGCACAGCAGACAATAGACATTGAATGAAGTTCGGCCATTTCAGCACTGCGCTCCTTTCTTCAGTGAAAATTCCACAAGAAAATCAAATGGGCTAGATGTCTCTCTCTCACACAAACACACATTATTTTGTGTCAGTGTGTATAGCCTGTATACAATAGTGTTACACACATAAGAACATAAGAAGAGCCATACTGAATCAGGCCAAAGCCCATCGAGTCCAATATTCTGTGTCACACAGTGGCCTATCAATTGTCCATGGGGATCTTGAGCAGAAAGAGAAGGCAAGACCCTCCCTTTCCCTTGACCCCCAACAAATGGTACCCAAGGGAATCCTGCCTGCCTCAACCAATCTAGAAGCGGCACTTGGACATCCGTTTCAATAACCACCAATACACTTGGCATCCATGAATCTGTCTAATCCTGCCTTGAAGCTATCAAGGCTGACAGCTGTCACGACTAGTGATGGGTGAACCGAACCCGCACAATTCGGGTCCGTACCGAATTTTGCGGTGTTTGGTATGCCGAACACGAACCCAATTTTTTTTCAAAGTTCGGGGTCGTGTTCGGCGTTCAGAGCTTTTAGGGCACCGGCAGGTTGCTAAGGATGCCAAGGTGATCACTTCCTGGATTCCATGGAATCCAGGAAGTGATCACCTTGGCATCCTTAGCAACCTGCCGGTGATGTCAAAGCTCTGCCCCCGGAATCTCTTTGTGGGAGGGATTCCCCATTCGGGTTTGAGTTTGGGTTTGGTTCGGGTTTGGCCAAATTTTGCGTAAAGTTCGTCTGAACTTGCCGAACCCGAACACTGTTGGGTTCGCCCATCACTAGTCACGACCTCTCCTGGAAGTGAATTCCATAAACCAACACATTCATTCATTCATTCATTCATTCATTCATTCATTCATTCATTTATTTATTTATTTACCAATACATAATACACATTGAAGAGAAAGATATGTAATAATATAAGTAAAGAAAATAATAGAATAGAATAGAAGAAAAGATATAAAAGTATAGGTGAACATATTTGAAAGGAAGAAAAGATAAATGAGATAAGGAGAGACAATTGGACAGGGGACGGAAGGCACACTGGTGCACTTATGCACGCCCCTTACTGACCTCTAAGGAACCTGGAGAGGTCAATCGTGGATAGTCTAAGGGAAACTGTTTGGGGTTAGCAGTTGACACTACTGAGTCAGGTAATGAGTTCCACGCTTCGACAACTCGGTTGCTGAAGTCATATTTTTTACAGTCAAGTTTGGAGTGGTTAATATTAAGTTTGAATCTGTTGCGTGCTCTTGTGATGTTGTGGTTGAAGCTGAAGTAGTCATTGACATGTTGCACCCGCACAGAAAGAGAAACATTTATACCTTGGAAAAGTAAAAAAATAATAATCCTAATTTAGTATATAGCACAGAGAAGCGAGCACAGGATAATTACGTCTCAATCTACACATGAAGGGAAAAAATGAAAATGTACATCCACTGAACCTCCCTTCGCTAAAGACTCCGAAATGCACTTTCCATTAGAGTTGTGTCAACCATCAGATCCATCTTTTCCCAGATATGCGCATTAGCAGCGAACGCCGGGAAAAAAAATACTGACAAGGGTAATCGTATAAAAATTAAATATTGCAATTTTGCTAAATGAACATGAACGAGGAATTCAAACTTGAAATTAACTCGCGGATGCTTTTGTTGGAGACTGTGGGAGGACAGAGAGGGTGTATCCTTAGATCCATTAATAAGCCGAGAAGACAATTCTTTTGTTACCTAAGGAGCCACAATGTAAGTACTGTTTGCTTAAAAAAGGCAGCGTGTCAACATCTTCAGTTAAAGCACTTTGAATTCCACATACCTCTCTCTCTACGAGGAAGCAAGGCACACAGTTTCTAAATCCCCTCTAGCAGTGGAAGAATTGATGTTCTTACGAAACAATAAGCTTTTTGCAATCGTTCTTTTCAAATGCTTTTGTTGGAAACAGGGAGGTGAGTATTGGAGAGCAGAGTGTTATGCCATTTACTTTATCGAAAGCCTTCTGCCCATGACTGGAATAGATCTCAAAATCCCCTTTGAAGAGCTGCCAACAGCGACCATTATCCAAACAATGAGTATATGTGCTTTGTGGCTGTCCTGAGACCATAAGGAAGTCACTTGTATGGAACCCACATTGCATATCTGACATCAACACAATTGAGAGAGTCCAGAAATATTTCACAAACAGAGTCCTTTACTCCTCACAACAAAATACCTTACTCCGCCAGACTTGAAATTCTTGGTTTAGACAACTTACAACTCCGTCGTCTCCGTTCTTACTTAATTATAGTTCATAAAATCATATACCAAAATGTCCTACCTGTTAATGACTACTTCACCTTCAACTGCAACAACACATGAGCACGAAATTGATTTAAACTAAATGTCAACCGCTCCAAATTTGACTGCAAAAAATATGACTTCAGCAACAGAGTAATCAACACTTGGAATGCACTACCTGACTCTGTGGTTTCTACTCCTAACCCCAAAACCTTTAACTTTAGACTATCTACAGTTGACCTCTCCCCCTTTCTAAGAGGTCTGTGAGGGGCGTGCATAAGTGCACCATTGTGCCTACCGTCCCAATCCTATTGTCTTCTTTTGTTACTTTTTATCATTACTCATCTAATCTTTTATTTGTACAAATTACCACTCTATAATTGTTTGACAAAATATAAATGAATAAATGAATGAATGAATGAATGAATGAATGAATGAATAAATAAATAAATAAATAAATAAATAAAATGAATTGCATGTGGAAAAGCACAGGTCATAACTGTGGAAAAAAGGCCATAAGTCACTTTTTTTCAGTGTTGTCGTTACTTGGAACGGTCATTAGAGAATACCCTAGACTTACAATCCTAGGTTTAGAAAGCTTAGAACTACGTCGCCTTAACGTGACCTAAGCATAGCCCATAAAATCATCTGCTACAACGTTACCTTCCTGTCAAAGACTACTTCAGCTTCAACCACAACAACACACGAGCACACAACAGATACAAACTCAAAGTAAGCCACTCTAAACTCGACTGCAGGAAATACAACTTTAGTAACCAGGTAGTTGATGCATGAAACTCACTACCTGAGTCTGTCGTATCATCACCTAATCCCCAAAACTTTACCCTTAGACTATCCACTGTTGACCTCTCCCGATTCTTAAGAGGTCAGTAAGGGGCGTGCATAAGTGCACCAGCGTGCCTTCAGTCCCCTGTCCTAATGTTTCAATTTTACTAGTATCATGTATATAAATATTATATCTTTGTATACCACCAATACGTATGTGGCAAAACAAGCAAATAAAATAAATAAATTAAGCGTACTGCTGTAAGTCAAGGGCTACTTATATATAATAGAAATGGCCCTGGGTTGGGCAGAGAGGCAAATAAGGAGCTGTGATGTTCCTTCAATACACCAGGGTGATTCGACACAAAAATATGTAACCCTTCCCTGGTGCAGAACTGAAGGGATTGGATTTATTTATTTATTTATTTATTGGATTTGTATGCCGCCCCCTCTCCGGAGACTCATGGCGGCTAACAGCAATATAAAACAGCATAGAATAATAATCCAATACTAAAAACAGTTAAAAGCCCATTATTATAAAAACCAAACATACATACAGACATACCATGCATAAAATAGTAAAGGCCTAGGGGGAAAGAGTATCTCAATTCCCCCATGCCTGGTGGCAGAGGTGGGTTTTAAGCAGCTTACGAAAGGCAAGGAGGGTGGGGGCAATTCTAATCTCTGGGGGGAGTTGGTTCCAGAGGGCCGGGGCCACCACAGAGAAGGCTCTTCCCCTGGGTCCTGCCAAGCGACATTGTTTAGTTGACGGGACCCGGAGAAGACCCACTGTAGTCTAGAGGATAATTCTCTGTCTTACAAGGCAAAGGTTGCAGGTTCAAGTCCCAGTGGGTATGGCTAGCTGATGAGGCCAAAATAGATCTATCCTAGTCTCCCTTAATTTTCAAATTCAGCAAAAAAACCATGTAATATATATAGATATTTAAAGCCATGGTTTTCATCGTTATCCAAAGAGGAACTTTTTTTCTCCGTCATCTCTGGCTCCAAAAGCTAAGCAAACAGATTTATGGTGTCATTACTTGCTGTAATAAACTCCGCTAAAAGTAATTTTCATCGCCCGTGACTTCAAAATGAATGGGATTGTTTTGGCCAATAAAATAGCAGGCTGGCCAGAAAAAGGGTTGAGGGTCATTCATTATTGCTGTAGCTTTTCATCCCTCTACTGATTCTTTCTTCGGAAGCATATTATTGTCTAAGCAGGTCATCATCAAGTTTCCCCCATGCATGGAATGTGGGAGGGCTTGAACTCAAGGGTGCTGAATACATGAATCAGATTAGATTATTAGAGTTGGAAGGGACCTTGGAGGTCATCTAGTCCAACCCTCCACTCCAGCAGGAGTCCCTACACCATATCAGTGAAGCAGTGGAAGTGATGTGTCCTAAGATAAAATATAGGAAATAGTATAAGGGCAGACTAGATGGACCATGAGGTCTTTTTCTGCCGTCAATCTTCTATGTTTGTACGTTTGTACGTTTGTACTTTTGTACGTTTGTACGTTTGTACATTTGTACGTTTGTACGTTTGTACGTTTCTACGTTTCTACATTTCTACGTTTCTACGTTTCTATGTTTCTAGTCTACCTCCTAAATATGGGGCTATTTATTCTTTCGACACATTTTATATTACATATCCCTTCCCATCTGCACATTAGCATACGAATCACAAGTTTGGTGCCATGTAATGGGATGAGGCTGTATCTTTATTATTCCATCTGGTTCCGACAAACTTTGGGAAAAAATGAACAGCATAAAAGCCTGTTTTCTCCTTAACTTGGTGAGAAATGGCCAAGATTCCAATGGGATTAAGGGACCAATTTGTTAAGACTAGTGATGGGCGAACCCAACGGTGTTCGGGTTTGGCAACTTTGGACGAACTTCACCTAAAGTTCGGCTGAACTGAATCCGAACTCGAACTCCGAACACTACGTGACATCAAAGCTCCGCCCCTGGAATCCCATCGTTTTTTATTTTTACGGATTTTTTATTTTTATTTATTTTTATTGTTACGAAAAAGGAAGCCGCAGTGGCGCTGCAAGCAAAGAGAGGTCCTTTCACATAAAAATAAAAATGAAGTGATCACCTTGGCATCCTTAGCAACCTGCCGGTACATGTGACATCAAAGTTCCGCCCCAGGAATCTCTTCGTGGGAGGGATTCCCCAGCTCCTTTTGTGCCTCCCTCCCATCCTCCCGACAGCCCCCCATTGTTTGCCTTCCTCCACCGCCCCCGCGCCCAGCTTCTCCTCCTCTTCTCAGCAGAGGACAGCTGGGTGGTGGGTTTTGCGGTGTTCGGCACAAACGCCGAACTGAAGCACGAATATTTTTAAAAATTTGGGTTCCGGTCTGGTATGCCGAACACCACAAAATTCGGTACGGACCCCAAATTGTGTGGGTTCGGTTTGCCCAGCACTAGTTAAGATTCTTTGAATTCTTATATCTTTCAGAAGCATTCCCCACCAACTAAAAGTGGGTGAAAATTTCAGAGCATCTTATAGAATGAGTCTGTGGAGAGGGGCGGCATACAAATCCAATAAATAAATAAATAAATAAATAAATAAATAAATAAATAAATAAATGAACGAACGAACGAACGAACGAACGAACGAACGAACGAACGAACGAACGAACGAACAAACAAACAAACAAACAAACAAACAAACAAATGCCCATTTTTGGCCTCCTGAACACTCCATGCATTTCTTTTTTGCCCTCCATGGCCCCCAGAGGCACTCTGCAGTGCTTCACGTGGCCTGCTATTGCCAAAATGTGGCCTGTTTTTGGCCTCCTGAACCCTCCATGCCTTGCATTTTGGCCCCCCAGAATCACTCAGTGGTCTGAAAATGGGAGTGTTTTTGGTGAAAACAGAGATGCATAAAGCTTGGGAGGCCAAAAATGGGCCTGTTTTTGGCCTACAAAGTGCTCCTGGGGGGGTGGGCAGGGTGAAAACTGGGTGTACATAGGCCAAAAATATATTTTTTCTTTGTTTTCTTCTTCTAAATCTAGGTGCGTCTTATAGTGAGGTGCATCTTATAGCCCGAAAAAATCTGATAATTGGTATACAGTGTTCCCTCGATTTTGGCGGGTTCGAACTTCGTGAAAAGTCTATACCACGGTTTTTCAAAAATATTAATTAAAAAATACTTTGCGGTTTTTTCCCTATACCACGGTTTTTCCCGCCTGATGACGTCATATGTCATCGCCAAACTTTCGACCGCTTTTAATAAATATCTTTTTAATAAACTATAATAATAATAATAATAATAATAATAATAATAATAATAATAATTTATTAGATTTGTATGCTGCCCCTCTCCGAAGACATGTTTAATAAATAAACATGGTGAGTAATAATCTAAATGGTTGCTAAGGGATTGAGAAATTGTCATTTAGAAGTTTAAAGTGTTAAGGGAAGGCTTGTGGTACTGTTCATAGCCAAAAATTGTGTATTTACTTCCGCATCTCTACTTTGCGGAAATTTGACTTTCGCGGGAGGTCTCGGAACGCATCCCCCACAAAAATTGAGTGAACACTGTATAGCTAGTCATCATTCCCTATTTTTTTCTCACCTCTCCTTTATATTGTCTATGCTGTTCTTTATTTCTTTGATCCTGCCTCTCTAAAACTCATGTTAAACGGTTTATACCAGTGAAGGCGAACCTATGGCATAGGGCTTTCAGGGGATGGGGAAGCTGTTTTTGCCCTCCCCGGGCATTGAATTATGGATGTGGGCACTCCCGCATATGCGATAGTGTGCGCCCGAGCTCTTTTGCCACCCGAGGAAAAAAAAGGTTTGCCACCCCTGGACTATACCAATAAACCCAAAAGCATCATTATAAAGCTACTCAAATAATGCAGAAATCAGCAATAAATTCGGACTGAGCTGAAATTGACTCTTGCATATTTGCCAGCACATATGGCAAAATGGGTGGTGTGTCTGTTTGTGTGTGTGTATGTGTGGGTGTGATTTACGGACTTGGAACTCTTCCAGAAACCAACAGCTGGGAAACAGCACCCTCCTTCCACCATTAAAGAGAAGCAATGATTTACAGGATGCCAATGACAATGTTTGAGCACATAGGATATTGTTCAGCAAGAGTTTTATTTTATTTATTTATTTATTTTGTCAAGTATGTATTGGTAGTATACAAAGATATAACAATGTTTATGTTCTGCCGGGCTCTCTGGTATGAGCCTCCCTAAAATTCAAAGGTGCAAATTTCAGACCCACACACGTTTGAAAATTCAAAACAATGTTCTTTATCACAAAATTCAAAAGAAACAAAGCACCCTTTTTGTATTGCAAAGAGCACTCGTCCCAAAACAACCTTGTAGGCTGTACAATCCCCTTAATCAGTACTTAAATACTTAAGTACTTAGAAGAAATGTCACAGCCCTCCTTCTTCCATGAAGTGAGACACACACACTTTGCTCTGCTTTGGTTTCAAAGGTGTGAAAAATCAACAAACAAAGTCCGGAAAACAGCAAAACACAGTCCTGAAGAACTGCGATCAGATAATCTTCCACAATGGCCAAACCAACGTTTTGCTATTTGTATCAGCAGCTCTAATTACTGGAGCCACACCCAAACACAGGTGGCCTCTCTTATCTCCTGTAATATGTCCCCAATTGGTCTCTTCTACGCATAACTCTGCGCCTGCGTGGGTCCAAGACCTCCACATCCGAATCGACCGAAGATAATGGAGATTGGCTTCCTGGGCTGTGTGCCAAGCCCCCCCTCTCCCAAGTCACCCCCACCTTCTTCTTCGTCCAAGGAAACTGCACTACCTGCCTCTGTCGGCAATAAAACAGGCCTATGAAATGTTGATGTTTCCCCTGCATCCACCTCCACATTCCTTGGGGCAGGAGCTGGACCAGAGACAACCACAACAGTTTATATGCATGATATTGGTACTAATAATAGAGAAAGATTAGGACAGGGACGGTAGGTATGCTGGTGCACTTATACATGTCCCTTACTGACCTCTTAGGAATCGGGTGAGATCAATAGTGGATAGTCTAAGGGTAAAACTTGGGGGGGGGGGTTGATGATACTACAGAGTCAGGAAGTGAGTTCCATGCATTAATTACTTGGTTGCTAAAGTCGTATTTCCTACAGTCAAATTTGGAGTGGTTTGTTTTCTGTTGTGTGCTTGTGTGTTGTTGTGGTTGAAGCTGAAGTAGTCATTGACAGGAAGGACGTTGTAGCAGAAACAATAATAGGATTAGATACGGTGCTCCCTATTTTGACAACTCATTGTCTATTTGATAAGAACGCAGTTATCCAGTCATGTAGGGAACCCGAGATGCCATAGGATCTCCATTTTAGAAGTAGTTTGTCATGAATCACTGAGTCGAAGGCTTTACAGAAGTCTATTAAATTGCTTCTATTGATTTGCCTTGGTCGAGATGGAGCCTAGCTTGGAGTATTTCAGGGAGACGTGTCTTTCTGAAGGAACAGTGGATGTCTGTCTAAAGTTTTCTTCACTTTAGCAAGCCCCAGTTAGACCTGCTTTCCCCCAGTGCCATGCCATTCATTCATTCATTCATTCATTCATTCATTCATTCATTCATTCATTCATTCATTCATTAGATTTGTATGCCGCCCCTCTCTGGAGACTCTTAACTGTTCTGCTTTTTTAATCATTGGATTTGTATTTTGTGTTCCTGTTGTGAGCCGCTCTGAGTCTTCGGAGAAGGGCGGCATACAAATCTAATTAATAATAACAACAACAACAACAACAACAATAACAATAACAACAACAACAACAACAATAATAATATTGGACTATTGGACTTGGCCCGTTCCAGCAGTTCAATAATTTTCGCCCTTAGGTCATATTTCTTCAAGCTTTGAATTAAATAGCTGAGCCTCTGATGGTTCTGTAATGTACTGCTTTGTTGTGGATTTAAATCCTGCTTATGTCCCATAAATTACTTCAGAGGGACGAGGCTGCGAATGAAATCAATGAGTCATATGAAATTAAATGAGGCCCAGATGTGGGGTGGATTCCATATTAGCGGTCGTGGTGGGTGTCCTAGGTATCAGGGCCTGGATTGAAGTGTGAAACCTTCTGACCTTTTCAGTTCTCTCGATGGCCTTTGATACCATCAATCATGGAACCTTGAGAAAATTGAGGGCTGGAGACTGGAAGCGCAATTTTAAAGGTTCTTCTTTAGTTAGTGACTTCGGTTGGTAGGTGAGGTTTGATGTTCTGAGGAGCACATCAGTCAAGTTGGTGGCACCTGCAATTTCTCAGTCTGCTCCACTTATTACAGGTAGTCCTCAAACTTCTGGGCTCTGGGTATGTTTTTCCTATCACAGTAAAGGAGGTTGAATGTGTATAATTTTAGAAGAGCTGTGCATGCATGTTTTTGCACATATACATACAGTTTATATAGTAGATAATGTATATTTTTGTGTGCCTGTGTGTAATATGTATGTACACATATGGCATATATACATTGAATTAAATAGTATATTTTGGATGCTCAGGAATAGTAAATATATAGGGAAATTGTATCTCTTTGAGGACAGGCGCCCTAACCCAAACCGTTGACCTGAGTGATGCCAAGTTGGCTACCTTTAAGCCAGTCACATGACCTTTAAGCTACCCCCTAGCCACATGATCGTCAAGTCACTCCCACCTGCTCACATGGCCGGCAAGCCACACCCACAAAATAAACCACACCCACAGTGTGGTAGTAAAAAAATTTGCAGCCCTTCACTGCAGAGGGCCATCTCTCCCATCAAGATAGGACTTAGCACAAGATTTGTTATGGGTGGGTGGGTGATTACTGAATCTTGACCTCAAGGGAAGTTGAAGGAGTCACAGCTTGATGTCATGAGTGCCTCTCTGCAGATTTATTGTCTGTTCTGCCCAGCATTTGGAACCAATGGTGGTGAGGAATGTCTTTTAGACTGGGGGTAATTTGTACTGTTTTTATCCTATGTGCTCCTTATTTTTTGTTGTTTTTGTTTGTAAATCCCCTCTTTGAAACTCACGGTGATTGCTGGCATATGAAACTTTGGAAGAAGGAAGGGAAGGAAGGAAGGAAAGAAGTAAAGGAAGAAGGAAGGAAGAAGACTAGATAATTTATAGAAGGAAGGTAGGAAGGAAAGAAGAGAGGGAAGGGGAAAGGAGGGAGGAAAGATAGAAAGATAGAAAGATAGAAAGATAGAAAGATAGAAAGATAGAAAGATAGAAAGATAGAAAGATAGAAAGATAGAAAGATAGAAAGATAGAAAGATAGAAAGATAGAAAGATAGAAAGATAGAAAGATAGAAAGATAGAAAGATAGAAAGATAGAAAGATAGAAAGATAGAAAGATAGAAAGATAGAAAGATAGAAAGATAGAAAGATAGAAAGATAGAAAGATAGAAAGATAGAAAGATAGATAGAAAGAGAAGGATAGAAAGATAGAAAGAGAAGGAAAGAAAGATAGAAAGATAGAAAGAGAAAGATAGAAAGATAGAAAGAGAAGGATAGAAAGATAGAAAGATAGAAAGATAAAAAGAGAAGGATAGAAAGATAGAAAGATAGAAAGAGGATAGAAAGATAGAAAGATAGAAAGATAGAAAGAAATGCAAGAATAGATAGATGCATGGAAGGAAGGGAGGGAGGGAGGAAGCAAGCAAGTAAGGAAACAAAGAAAGGAAGCAAGGAAAAAAGGAAGGAAAGAAGGAGAATGGACAGAAGGAAGGAAGGAAAGGAGAAAGGGAGGGATGGAGGAGGGATGAAGGAAGGAGAGAAAGAGCAATAAATAAAGAAAAATGAAAAAAAATGCTGTCATTTCCCTTCTTTTCACTTTCATACCCACTTTATTTTATAAAGACTACCCTGACTTTTACTCAGCCGAAAGTAACCAAATTAAATATACTGGAAACAGACATATCCTTATGACATTTTGACAGTTCAATTATTTATGTGTGATGGGTGTGGAGGAGAAGAATATTAAGAGAAACCCACCATTTGCTTCCATCCCTTCTCCTTTTAGTTTTTTGTGTCTGCAATGGATGTCAGGTGGTCTCCCCAAAAATCATACAACCATATCTATAGTTTGGTTCCACCGTCTCAACCCCCCCCCCCCCCCCCATTTCTGGCTGCTGCAGAAAAATCATCAAATGCTGCTGTGTAATATTTGGTATCAGAGCTTTCAGAAACAGATTATATTATTTGATACATGAAAACTCAGCTGCAATAACCTTTATATTTATGAAAATCCCGTTGTAATTGTGGAATGACATCAAGATAGCGTGGATGGATGGATATAGATATATAAATACAAACAATGGTACCTCTACTTATGAACTTAATTCGTTCCGGCCCTGTTTCCTCCCAGGAGATTCCTAGAGAGGCCCCCCAGAGGCTTCTCCCCACCTTTTCCGGCCCTGTTTCCTCCCAGGAGATTCCTAGAGAGGCCCCACGGAGGCTTCTCCCCACCTTTTCTGGCCCTGTTTCCCCCCATGAGATTCCTAGAGAGGCCCCCCAGAGGCTTCTCCCCACCTTTTCCGGCCCTGTTTCCTCCCAGGAGATTCCTAGAGAGGCCCCCCAGAGGCTTCTCCCCACCTTTTCTGGCCCTGTTTCCTCCCAGGAGATTCCTAGAGAGGCCCCACGGAGGCTTCTCCCCACCTTTTCTGGCCCTGTTTCCTCCCAGGAGATTCCTAGAGAGGCCCCCCAGAGGCTTCTCCCCACCTTTTCCGGCCCTGTTTCCTCCCAGGAGATTCCTAGAGAGGCCCCCCAGAGGCTTCTCCCCACCTTTTCCGGCCCTGTTTCCTCCCATGAGATTCCTAGAGAGGCCCCCCAGAGGCTTCTCCCCACCTTTTCCGGCCCTGTTTCCTCCCAGGAGATTCCTAGAGAGGCCCCCCGGAGGCTTCTCCCCACCTTTTCCGGCCCTGTTTCCTCCCAGGAGATTCCTAGAGAGGCCCCACGGAGGCTTCTCTCCGCCTTTTCCGGCCCTGTTTCCTCCCAGGAGATTCCTAGAGAGGCCCCATGGAGGATTATCTCCACCTTTTCCAGCCCTGTTTCCTCCCAGGAGATTCCTAGAGAGGCCCCACGGAGGCTTCTCCCTGCCTTTTCCGGCCCTGTTTCCTCCCAGGAGATTCCTAGAGAGGCCCCACGGAGGCTTATTCCTGCCTTTTCCAGCCCTGTTTCCTCCCAGGAGATTCCTAGAGAGGCCCCACTGAGGCTTCTCCCTGCCTTTTCTGGCCCTGTTTCCTCCCAGGAGATTCCTAGAGAGGCCCCACAGAGGCTTCTCTCTGCCTTTTCCAGTTACAGTTTTGGAAGTTCGGGTTTGTAAGTGGAAAATAGTTCTTGAGAAGAGGCAAAAAAATCTTGAACACCCGGTTCTTATCTAGAAAAGTTCAAAAGTAGAGGCGTTCTTAGGTAGAGGTACCACTGTGTCAGTGATGGGCTACCAAAATGTTTGCTACCACACTGTGGGCGTGGCTTATGCATTTTGTTTCAGTGCAAATTGGGTGTTCTGGAGTGGAACTCCATTTTCGCTACCCCACTGCATTCGCCCACGTCTGGGCAGTAGTGCTATTCTGCTGTACGAGTACACGTTCAAGCAAAAATTTTCTTCCTTCACCTGTGCAGGTAACAAAATCTCACACAGGGAAGCACATGGGTGTGTGTTTCGGCACGGAAACAAAAAACCTCGCCGAAACACGCACCAGGTTCTAAAGAATATTTTGTCTTTAATTTTAAATAATAAAACCATTGTCTTCTGATGTTTCTGGAGAAACACAAGTGACACCACTAGATTATTGCAGCACAAAATTAGATGACGTCCCTAATTTGACCCTAAAACAGAGAAACTGAAGAATACCTTTATTAAAGTTTAAGTTTTATTAGATTTGTATGCCGCCCCTCTCTGAAGACTCGGGGCGGCTCACAACAACAGCAATACAATATACAAAGTACAAATCCAATATAAGTTAAAAGCAATTTAAAACCCATAAATAGTAAAAAAACGATCATTACTACACAACCATACCATTCTCTTATATTACAGTCAGAAAAAAGGTGGTGCTGGGGGCACAAGATAGTTATTCCCCCCATGCCTGGCGACATAGATAGGTCTTCAGCATCTTACAGAAGGCGGGAAGAGTAGGGGCAGTTCGAATCTCTGGGAGGAATTGATTCCAGATGGCTGGGGCCACCACAGAGAAGGATCTTCCCCTGGGTCCCGCCAAACGACATTGTTTAGTTGATGGGACCCGGAGAAGGCCAACTCTGTGGGACCTGATTGGCCGCTGGGATTCGTGCGGCAGAAGGCGGTGTACTTGAACCTGTCCCTTTCTTTATAATGTTGCTAAGAGAAATGTGTTGCTTGGGTACATTGATATAGGCATATATCAGTGAAGCAGTGGAAGTGATGTGCCGGTGCCTGGAGGCTGTTGGGGTCTGGATGGGTGTCAACAGACTCAAACTCAACCCTGATAAGACAGAGTGGCTGTGGGTTTTGCCTCCCAAGGACAATTCCATCTGTCCGTCCATTACCCTGGGGGGGGGGAATCACTAACCCCCTCAGAGAGGGTCTGCAACTTGGGGGTCCTCCTTAATCCACAGCTCACATTAGAGAAACATCTTTCAGCTGTGGCAAGGGGGGCGTTTGCCCAGGTTCGCCTAGTGCACCAGTTGCGGCCCTATTTGGACCGGGAGTCACTGCTCACAGTCACTCATGCCCTCATCACCTCGAGGCTCGACTACTGTAATGCTCTCTACATGGGGCTACCTTTGAAAAGTGTTCGGAAACTTCAGATCGTGCAGAATGCAATTGTGAGAGCTATCATGGGCTTCCCTAAATATGCCCATGTCACACCAACACTCCGCAGTCTGCATTGGTTGCCGATCAGTTTCCGGTCACAATTCAAAGTGTTGGTTATGACCTATAA
Source organism: Erythrolamprus reginae (assembly GCF_031021105.1). Lineage (NCBI taxonomy): Eukaryota > Metazoa > Chordata > Lepidosauria > Squamata > Dipsadidae > Erythrolamprus > Erythrolamprus reginae. The sequence continues at coordinate 6,565,160 of NC_091953.1, read as the reverse complement.
AGCCCTTCATGGCACCGGACTGCCGCACGCATCCCAGCAACCAGTTAGGTCCCACAGAGTGGCCCTTCTCCGGGTCCCGTCAACTAAATAATGTCGTTTGGAACCAACTCCCCCCAGATAACAGAGTTGCCCCCACCCTCCTTGCCTTTCGTAAGCTCCTTAAAACCCACCTCTGTCGTCAGGCATGGGGGAATTGAGACTTTCCCTCCCCCTAGGCTTATAAAATTTATGTATGGTATGTTAGTATGTATGATTGGTTTTTAAATTGGGGTTTTAAATTAACTTAAACTTAAATTTTGGATTTGTTTACATTGTATTATTATTGCTGTGAGCCGCCCCGAGTCTGCAGAGAGGGGCGGCATACAAATCTGATTAATATATAAATATATAATATAATATATAAATAATGTAGAAAGATAACTATGATAAAAAGAGCCTAACAACCAGGAGAAACCTGGCAGTACTTTTCCAGCGCAACACGTTTATTAAAAGGTAGACATTTTTCAGAATGCATTTGGAGAAGTGAGCTACCCAAGTTTATATTTTTAATAAAAATGTTTGTCTGAAAATATATATATATATATTTATTCTTACTCCTGGGATTCTCGGCACCCTCAATGGCATTCAAAGCAGATTCCTTTTTCTTTCTAGCAGATCTTTTTAAAAGGTGGAGTAGGGAGGGGGAGTCCTTTTGGCTTAGGAAGCATTATTAGCTACAACTTTTGACAATACAGTATTGTATTTGGAACCGAAAATACAGAATTGCATGTCAGCAGCCCGAATTCTCTTTCATGGACACCATTGTGCAGTCAGCGAAGCTCTCTTCCAATTAAAGGAAGAGCAATTTGACATGGAGTGAAATGAAGCAGAACATGTTTTAAAATAGTCTGCGGTCCGAAATTAGAAAAGTGGAACAGGCTGTGCCAAATTAGGCTGGGTGCTCCATTTAGAACGGGCGGCACTTACGGTCCAAAACAAGAGACCCCCCTCCGTAATGATGCAGTAACAACAGGGGGTAACCGAGCTTATTATATTATTTATTTACATTTGTTTTTTCTCCTCCGAAGCTGAAGTCAATGATTTAAATGGAACAGGTAGTGTCCTGTGATTTTTTTTTCATTTAAAAGAAAATGTTAAGGGTGGGGGGGAATGAGCCCCACAGTTCCAGCAGAAACGTTCTGGAGTTGGAAATATATCCTTATCAACTATTTCTATAGGTAGTTCCCCACTTATGCCCATAATTGCTAGGTGAATCTCTACATGATGAGAAAGAGAGAGAGGGAGAGAGAGAGAGAAGGATGATGATGATAAATAGAAAGAATGATAGATGATAGATGGATGATGGATAGATAGATAGATAGATAGATAGATAGATAAATAGATAGATAGATGATGGATGGATGGGTGGATGGATGGATAGATGATGGATAGATGATAGATAGATAGATAGATAGATAGATAGATGATGGATGGATAGATGATGGATGGATAGATGATGGATAGATGATAGATAGATATAGATAGATATAGATGATATAGATGGATAGATGGATGGATGGATGGATAGATGGATAGATAGATAGATGGATAGATGGATGGATAGATGGATAGATATTCCATTCAGCCATCCCAACACTACTCTGAATTAAGGGATTATAGAGTCCTAAAAAAGGAAGATGGATGGATGGATGATAGGGACATTTTATATGCATGTATGTAGGTAGGTAGGTATGCCTGCCTGCATGTATTTATGTATATATGTATGTATGTATGTATTTATTTTATTTATTTATTTATTGGATTTGTATGCTGTCCCTCTCCGTAGACTCGGGGCGGCTAACAACAATAATTAAAAAACAGCATGTAAATCCAATACTAAAACAACTAAAAAACCCTTATTTTAAAACCAATCATACCTACAAATAAACATACCATGCATAAATTGTAAAGGCCTAGGGGGAAAGAGTATCTCAGTTCCCCCATGCCTGGCGGCAGAGCTGGGTTTTAAGGAGCTTACGAAAGGTGAGGAGGGGGGGGGGAATTCTAATCTCCGGGGGGAGTTGGTTCCAGAGGGCCGGGGCCGCCACAGAGAAGGCTCTTCCCCTGGGCCCCGCCAAACAACATTGTTTAGTTGACGGGACCCGGAGAAGGCCCACTCTGTGGGACCTAACTGGTCGCTGGGATTCGTGCAGCAGAAGGCGGTCCCTGAGATAATGTCCAATGCAATGGGCAACAGGTGATTCACCTCAGACACTCACCTCAGACTGTTGAGAATTCAATCCTAGGCAGTGACAATTTTAAGTCACATAAATCAAGCACTATCTGTATTCTCAAGTCAATCAAATTTTATCTATTTTAATAATTTAGGATCAGATTGTCAGATCTTAATTGTATTCAGACATAGCTTAATCATGGTTTGCTGTTCTTAATTATACATAAAAAGTATTTTTTTTGGAAAAAAAAATCTTGTAGAGTTTTTGAAGCCACCAAAGTTCACAACCTATTTTAGTTTGCTTACTTCCAGTTGGCTGGATTCACTTCGTTTGAACGTTGTTTTAATTTTTCTCTCCACATCCCAATTGTTTTTGATTTTTGCATAACTGAACAAGACGCATTCAATGCTTTTTAATAAGAACCTGGTAACACTGAAGCAATTATTATGAAGCCGAGTAAAGTTTATGAGCTGGAATAAATTTAATTCTACCTCATAATAAATGTGACAGCGTTTTCGAAGCAACCTTTGTTGTTCCATTAAATTTTTCTCTCCCTATTTTTTTAAATTTAATCCTGAATAGATTAAAGAAATGAATTTTTAAACTCTGCTGAGGAGAATCTCGTCGTGAAATGGGACCTTGAGACACAGGAAGGGAAACTGTAATAAACAGATTTTATTTTTTCAAAAAACAAAATCTGTTTTACCTCAGGGATATTTCCCCCCACCTCCTCTATTGCTTTAAAGCGATTGCTGAAGAAAGAAGCTGAGAGGAGAAAGAAATATAACAGTTTTACCAAGAACAGAGGGTTCATCTGACAGCACCCATTAAAAAGATTTAATGAAGCTCCCAGGAGTTATTTTGAAATCAGCCCGAGAGATGTTTAGAATTCAGTCTGCACTTTGGTATTAATTTAAATCATAAAAATCACAGATGGAGCCGTTATTGATACCTATGGAAAGTACAATGTGAATTATGGGGCGCTTTTTTAAAAAAAGTACCGAGCTTCTAGGGATTCAAGACTTTTTGCCGAGATGAGAATGAAATAATGATTTTTTTAAAAAACTACCAAAGATGGAGAAATTAGGACTGCAAAACTGATAGCCACGCACCTGTGTCCAATATATCTCCCTCATAAGCATAAATCTAACTAAGGATCTATAAAGACTTCGTTGCTTCTCCCCCAGATGGAAGCGCCTGTACCCTTAAGCAAATATATGTTGCTTTTTCAGCGATAAATCTGACAAAAATCAGGATTTTAGGTACCATCAAAAGTCTCACCTGAACCAGAAAGGACTTATCGTATTTTTCGGAGTATAATCCCTCAACACCGTCAAACTATTTACTGCATTACTATTACTACTAGTTTTTTCTCATCGTTCCTATCATCCATTTCCTCCCGCTTATGACTGTATGACTGTAACTTGTTGCTTATATCCTTAAGATTTTTATTAATATTGATTGTTTCTTCATTGCTTATTTGATCCCTATGACAATCATTAAGTTTTGTATCTCATGATTCTTAACAAATGGTATATTTTCTTTTATGTACACTGAGAACATATGCACCAAAGACAAAATCCTTGTGTCTATTCTATTCTATTCTATTCTATTCTATTCTATTCTAACTGTTCGCCCTAGAACAAGGACAGAAACACCAGCCTGAAGATGACGAGTGGGACCTCGTTGAAACGTCGCCAGAAATTTCTAAATCCTACACGGGAAGAAACCCGAATGTACCAAGACCATCATATATATATATATATATGTTTTCATAGATTCTCACGGGTACAGGTATGACAGTCTTGGTATATTTGGGTTTCTTCCCGTGTAGGATTTGGAAATTTCTGGCGATGTTTCGACGAGGTCCCACTCGTCATCTTCAGGCTGGTGTTTCTGTCCTTGTTCTAGGGCGAACACAGTGAGACCTGAGCTGCCTTCCTTCTATAAATACCTGAAGATGACGAGTGGGACCTCGTCGAAACATTGCCAGAAATTTCCAAATCTTACAAGGGAAGAAACCCGAATATACCAAGACAGTCATATATATATCTACGAAAAATCTACGAAAACAAATATATATTTGCCTTGTTCTAAGGCAAACACTGCGAGACCTGAGCTGCCTTCCTTCTATAAATACTGGTGGCTGGGTGTGGTTTGATGGCTCAGCAATTGCCTGCTGTGTAGAAACTTCCTGGTGAGTCAGTGGGGTAACAATTGGGGTCGTTGATGTAGCTGAGGTATGCTGATTAGTTAACGGTTGCAGATTAGGCGTGATATCCTGAGTAGTTGGAACTTGCAGGCTACTTGATTGTTTTACAGTGTGTGTTCTGAGTCTGGTTTCTATGGCTGGGATACGTTTGAGGGCTGGTATATATATATGTGTGTGTGTGTGTGTGTGTGTGTGTACCCATTAAAACTCTCATTGTGTATTGGAATAAACAAACAAACAAACAAACAAACATTACGTATGATTAAACAGAGACTCTTGAGAGATGTGATTGTCCAGTAACGGATTCCAGTCCAGCCTGCATGGAAGAACTGACTCTGAGGAGACACTATTCTAAATATTCTATTTTGAGAAGAAAATATGGTTGTATAAAATATTTCATTTCAGGGCTGGCTGACGCAAACTGTTCCTTTGTTTTACTTCCAGAATACTTGCACGCCGGGGCTTGTTGCCATTCAAAGAAAACAGAAGATTCTAGAACCGAACCCTTCAGAAAATCCAGCTAGCGTCTCTCCAGAGGCCTTTTAGCCATTTTGTGCCAATTCCTGATCTCTCCCTTCTTTTTTCTTCCCTTGATAGAAGCTCAATACGCCACCAGGGACAATTTAATCAAAACCCTTAAAAAAAAAAAAAAGGCCTTCCATTTTCTCACCCGTTCTGGTTTTTTCCCCCCTCACAGAGATGCTATTGACTCCCCCTCAGAGTAATACCAGCCAAGCAAAGGAAAGGTCAACCGCCCTTTAGCTTTCGATATCCCACACAAAGAAAGAAAAAGAGATAAATAAAACGTGCTGTGATTTGCCCCAGAGGGGATTCTTGTTTATTCCTTCGACCGCTTTCAGAAAACCTAGCCTGAGGAGAAAAAAAAAACCACGGGAGGCAAAACACAAAACAATGTTGTTGCCTTTGTGTTTTTAATACCGGGGTAAAATGGAAAGCCAAATGGATCAAGCCGATAATAGAAAGGTTGGCAGCGTGATTAGCCACCACATCAAAAAAAAAAAAAGCTTTTAAACTTTAAGTCGCAGTGGGGCAAGTAATTGGCCTTGGAAGAAAAAAAAAAGACTCCGAAATGGCCTGCTTCCTCATCTGAGTAGCTAAATATTATATACAGTGGTGCCTCTACCTAAGAACGCCTCTACTTACAAACTTTTTTAGATAAGAACTGGGTGTTCAAGATTTTTTTTGCCTCTTCTCAAGAACCATTTTCCACTTACAAACCCGAGCCTCTGAAACTGTTACTGGAAAAGGCGGGGAGAAGCCTCCGTGGGGCCGCTCTAGGAATCTGCTGGGAGGAAACAGGGCCAGAAAAGGTGGGGAGAAGCCTCTGTGGGGCCTCTCTAGGAATCTCCTGGGAAGAAACAGGGTCTCCACCCTCCCTGTGGTTTCCCCAATCGCACACATTATTTGCTTTTACATTGATTCCTATGGGAAAAATTGCTTCTTCTTACAAACTTTTCTACTTAAGAACCTGATCATGGAATGAATTAAGTTCATAAGTAGAGGTACTACTGTACATGGTACTAGTAAAAGAGAAACATTAGGACAGGGGACGGAAGGCACTCTGGTGCACTTATGCACACCCCTTTCTGACCTCTTAGCAATCGGGATAGGTCAACAGTGGACAGTCTAAGACAGTGTTTCCCAACCTTGGCAACTTGAAGATATTTGGACTTAAACTCCCAGAATTCTCCAGCCAGCAAAGTAGAGTTGGGGCAGGGAAGCAAAAGTTTCAACTGATGGATACATATTAATAAGGGAAATTAGAACAAGGAAACAATACAAATAAAAAATAAAATTAATTTTTATTAACACAAATGGAATTCAAATACACCAAAAAGAGATGTGTAATACTCACAAAGCTGAGAAAATTAGACAATAATGGAATATCATTATTAAAAAAGATGAAAAACATGACCAAAAGTATGAGTTGATCTAGCATCTTGAGTAAAGTACTGCAGGCCATTAAAGCTGACTGTAGATCTGCAAGTCAGCGATTCAAATCTCACCACTGGCTCAAGGTTGACTCAGCCTTCCATCCTTCCGAGGTGGACCCGGATTGTGGGGGCAATAGGCTGGCTCTGTTAAAAAGGACTATTGCTAACATGTTGTAAGTTGTCATGAGTCTAAGGAGAAGGGCAGCATTTAAATTTTTGTTGAGGTTCGATTACTGCAACGGAGGCTCAATTACTGCAACACTCTCTATAGGGGCTACCTCTGAAAAGTGTTCGGAAACCACAGATCGTGCAGAACGCAGCCGCGAGAGCCATCGTGGGGCTTCCAAGATTCGCCCACGTTTCTTCAACACTCCGTGGCTTGCATTGGCTGCCAATCAGTTTCTGGTCACAATTCAAAGTGTTGGTCATGACCTTTAAAGTCCTACATGGCATTGGACCAGATTATCTCCGGAACCGCCTGCTACTGCACGAATCCCAGTGACCGATAAGATCCCACAGAGTTGGCCTTCTCCGGGTCCCGTCGACTAAACAATGTCATTTGGCGGGCCCCAGGGGAAGAGCCTTCTCTGTGGTGGCCCCGGCCCTCTGGAACCAACTCCCCCCGGAGAGTAGAATTGCCCCCACCCTCCCTGTCTTTCGTAAACTACTTAAGACTCATTTATACCGCCAGGCATGGGGGAGTTGAGATATTCCTTCCCCCTAGGCCATTACAAGTTATGCATGGTATGTTTGTCTGTATGTTTGGTTTTATAATAGGGGTTTTTAGTTGTTTTATTATTGGATTGTCACATGCTGTTTTTATTATTGTTGTTAGCCGCCCCAAGTCTACGGAGAGGGGCGGCATACAAATCCAATAAATTATTATTATTATTATTATTATTATTATTATTAATTAATTAATTATTATTATTATTGTTGTTGAACAAACAAACAAACAAACATTTTGGTGATTCCAGCAAAAGTACAAACCCACCGTTGCAGAATACACTTCGGAATATGGCACTATTGATCGAACTAGAGGCGTGTTGGGCAAAAAGGATGTTGACCACTTTATGAATTAATGTGACACAGGTGAAAAATTATTCTGCTTGGTGACATGAATTCAGCAGTTGGAACCGAATGCAAGTGTATAGAAAAAGGATTAGGTCATTTAGAGAGCCTGAATAATTGAGGATGATGTAAGTACCTGCTTAGAAAAAGCCCTGAAAGAATACAGGGGGAAAAAATAGAGCAGGAAGGAACTACAGGAAGGGTATTAAGGGAAAAATAGAACAACCAGGAAACAATACAAATAAAAAATGCAAGAAGAAATCAATATTCATGAAGCTCAGAAAATTAGACATTGATGCAATATCAATACAATATATATATATATATATATATATATATATCAAACAATAAAAAGAAAGGAGTAGTAATATGGATGAAAGAAAAATAAAAATTACCCTTTTGGAGTATAAGACGCACCTAGATTTTAGATGTATAAAACAAAACCCTGATAAGATGGAGTGGCTGTGGGTTTTGCCTCCCAAGGACAATTCCATCTGTCCATCCATCCCCCTGTGGGGTGAATCATTGACCCCCTCAGAGATGGTCTGCAACTTGGGTGTCCTCTTTGATTCAAAGCTCACATTAGAGAACCATCTTTCAGCTTTGGCGAGGGCGACGTTTGCCCAGGTTCGCCTGGTGCACCAGTTGCGGCCCTATCTGGACCGGGAGTCACTGCTCACAGTCACTCATGCCCTCATCACCTCGAGGCTCGACTACTGTAACGCTCTCTACATGGGGCTACCTTTGAAGAGTGTTCGGAAACTTCAGATCGTGCAGAATGTAGCTGTGAGAGCAATCATGGGCTTCTATAGGTATAGGGAAGTTAGGTCCCACAGAGTTGGCCTTCTCCAGGTCCTGTCGACTAAACAATGTCATTTGGTGGGACCCAGGGGAAGAGCCTTCTCTGTGGCAGCCCTGACCCTCTGGAATCAGCTCCCCCCAGAGATCAGAATTGCCCCCACCCTCCTCTCCTTTCGTAAGCTCCTTAAAACCCACCTCTATCGTCAGGCACGGGGGAATTAAGATATTCCTTCCCTCCAGGCCTATACAATTTATGCATGATATATTTGTGTGTATGTTTGGTTTTTAATAAGGGTTTTTGGTTATTTTAAATATTAGATTTGTTATATGCTGTTTTATTATTGTTGTTAGCCGCTCCGAGCCTATGGAGAGGGGCGGCATACAAATCTAATAAGTAAATAAGTAAATAAGTAAATAAGTAAATAAGTAAATAAGTAAATAAGTAAATAAGTAAATAAGTAAATAAGTAAATAAGTAAATAAGTAAATAAGTAAATAAGTAAATAAGTAAATAAGTAAATAAGTAAATAAGTAAATAAGTAAATAAGTAAATAAGTAAATAAGTAAATAAGTAAATAAGTAAATAAGTAAATAACATTTAATAAAATACCAGTGTAGCAGAATACTTTTTACAAACATGTATGCTTTTTGCAACCATGTACACTTTTTACAAACTTCAAACTTGACAGCTGTAAGACTTGTGGACTTCAACTCCTAGAATTCCTCCTCCAGTCATGCTGGATGGGGTAATTAGAAGGCAAAACCAGCCCCATTTTTGTGAAAAAGGGCCGGTTCTTCTGCAAAAATGGGGTGGGGAAGGTGTCCCAGGAGCCTGCAGACAGCTCTTGGGGACTGGGGGGAGGCAAAAATTACCCCATTTTTGTGAAAAATGGGTCTTTTTTTGTGGATGGGTCTTTTTTTGAGGCTGTCAAGTGTAAATCTTTGAGGGTGTAGGGGTGTGCGTAGCAATTAGATTCAATTTCAGGGAAACCTGGGTAGAATCATTTCCCACAGTGTTATTTATACCAGAGACAGGGTCAGGAATTATATCTAAATGATAATGCATGCCAGCTTTTAAATGACTGGTGTCGATGTTGCCACTGACATCAGGCTGGGGGAAAAAACACATGACCAGGATACATGGTGCTAGCAAATGTATCTTGTTTGGTGTAATTTAATGCACCATGTAATTTAATGTGAGGCGTAGAAACAGCACAAACTGACAAAATGCTTACAGTTAACTCTGCAGCGCAACAAAGGAAGTGGAAGGATTTATCTTATCTTATGTTTTTTATATCTAACCAATTTTGACAGAGTGTTAGAATGCGTGCTTCCATTTGTTGGGCCCTTTCTTCAAGTCGGATGCTGGAAACGCTCAGTTAAATTTAATAGTTGACATTTGAAAACACAGAGTCTTTATATGTGTTAACATAAGAACGCAGCTGGAAGGGACTTTGGAGGTCTTCTAGCCCAATTCCTGGCTCAAGTAGGAAACCCTACACAGTGGTACCTCTACCTAAGAATGCCTCTTCTTATGAATTTTTCTATATAAGAACCAGGTGCTCAAGTCAACGAAGCAGTGGAAGTGATGTGCCGGTGCCTGGAGGCTGTTGGGGCCTGGATGGGTGTCAACAAACTCAAACTCAACCCAGACAAGACGGAGTGGCTGTGGGTCTTGCCTCCCAAGGACAATTCCATCTGTCTGTCCATTACCCTGGGGGGGGGAAACTATTGACCCCCTCAGAGAGGGTTCACAACTTGGGTGTCCTCCTCGATCCACAGCTGACATTGGAACATCATCTTTCAGCTGTGGCAAGGAGGGCGTTTGCCCAGGTTCGCCTGGTGCACCAGTTGCGGCCCTATTTGGACAGGGAGTCATTGCTCACAGTCACTCATGCCCTCATCACCTCGAGGTTCGATTACTGCAACGCTCTCTACATGGAGCTACCTCTGAAAAGTGTTTGGAAACTTCAGATCGTGCAGAACGCAGCCGCGAGAGCCATCGTGGGGCTTTCAAGATTCGCCCATGTTTCTTCAACACTCCGTGGCTTGCATTGGCTGCCGATCAGTTTCCGGTCACAATTCAAAGTGTTGGTCATGACCTTTAAAGCCCTACATGGCAATGGACCAGATTACCTCCGGAACCGCCTGCTACTGCACGAATCCCAGTGACCAATAAGGTCCCACAGAGTTGGCCTTCTCCGGGTCCCGTCGACTAAACAATGTCGTTTGGCGGGCGCCAGGGGAAGAGCCTTCTATGTGGCGGCCCTGGCCCTCTGGAACCAACTCCCCCCCGGAGATTAGAACTGCCCCCACCCTCCCTGTCTTTCGTAAACTACTCAAGACTCATTTATACCGCCAGGCATGGGGGAGTTGAGATAACTCTTTCCCCTAGGCCATTACAAGTTATGCATGGTATGTTTGTGTGTATGTTTGGTTTTATAATAGGGGTTTTTAGTTGTTTTTATTATTGGATTGTACATGTTGTGTTTATTATTGTTGTTAGCCGCCCCGAGTCTGCGGAGAGGAGCGGCATACAAATCCAATAAATAATAATAATAATAATAATAATAATAATAATAATAATAATAATAATAATAATTATTATTATTGCCTCCTCTCAAGAACCATTTTTAAAATTTTCATTTATTTATTTTTATTTATTTATTCGATTTTCATGCCGCCCTTCTCCTTAGACTCAGGGCGGCTTACAACCTGTTAGCAATAGCACTTTTTAACAGAGCTAGGCTATTGCCCCCACAATCCGGGTCCTCATTTTCCATTTACAAAACTGGGTTTCTGAAACTGTAACCAGATAAGGCAGGGAGAAGCCTCCGTGGGACCTCTCTAGGAATCTCCCGGGAGGAAACAGGGGCAGAAAAGGTGGAGAGAAGCCTCTGTGGGGCCTCTCTAGGAGTCTCCTGGGAGGAAACAGGGGCAGAAAAGGTGGAGAGAAGCCTCTGTGGGGCCTCTCTAGGAGTCTCCTGGGAGGAAACAGGGCCGGAAAAGGCAGGGAGAAGCCTCCGTGGGTCCTCTCTAGGAATCTCCTGGGAGGAAATAGGACAGGAAAAGGTGGGGAGAAGCCTTCCTGGGGCCTCTCTAGGAATCTCCTGGGAGGAAATAGGTCCGGAAAAGGTGGAGAGAAGCCTCCGTGGGGCCTCTCTAGGAATCTCCTGAGAGGAAATAGGGCCAGAAATGGTGGGGAGAAACCTTCCTGGGGCCTCTTTAGGAATCTCCTGGGAGGAAACAGGGCCGGAAAAGGCAGGGAGAAGCCTCCATGGGGCCTCTCTAGGAATCTCCTGGGAGGAAATAGGGCCAGAAATGGTGGGGAGAAGCCTTTCTGGGGCCTCTCTAGGAATCTCCTGGGAGGAAACAGGGCCGGAAAAGGTGGAGAGAAGCCTCCGTGGGGCCTCTCTAGGAATCTCCCGGGAGGAAATAGGGCTTCCACCCTCCCTGTGGTTTCCCCAATCGCACACATTATTTGCTTTTACATTGATTCCTATGGGAAAAATGGCTTCTTCTTACAAACTTTTCTACTTAAAAGTCTGGCAAGGAATGAATTAAGTTCGTAAGTAGAGGTACCACTGTAACCGTAATGGCGAACCTATGGCACGCATACCACAAGTGGTATGGGGAGCCATATTGAAGGGCATGCAAGACTTTGCCTTGTTGTAGCTCCAGCACACATGTGAACGCTGCCCAGCTGGTTTTCGGTCTTGGAAAAGGCTGTTTCGTCCTCCAGACACTTCAGGGCAAAAAAATCCCCCAACGGACAAACTGGAAGTTTGGAAAAATGTATTTCTGGTTTGCCGTTGTGCTGTTTTTTGCCCTCCTGAGGGTTCAGGGAAGCTTCCTGAAGCCCCAGAGTGCAAAAAAAAAAAAAAAAAAAATAGCACAAGGGACAAACCAGATGTGCATTTTCGTTGTGCTGTCTTTTTGCACTCTGGAGGGTTATATAAGAACGGGGAATTCAAAGCAGAAATGAGATTGGACAGCTTTGAGGCTTCCCTGTGTGGATCAAGAAACATTTGACATTCCCGAGTTTCACAATTACATCTTTTCTTTTTTTGGATGGCAGTAAAACCCTCATTATTTTGAGGAAGTTTTAAAACTGTCAGGTTTTTGCTACACAGACCCCACAGCCAGCCACCTCTTCTCTCTTTTTTTTTGTAGAAGTGTTGAAGTGCAAATTGTGTCACTGTTTCTTTTCCAACTTTCTGAGACCCTGCTGATAAAAACAAAGCAAAACCAGTTGAAGGAAGAAGGATAGAAGAAAAAAAGACTTGAAATTCAAGGAAGCTGAAACAAAACTTTCACACTTTTCCAGTAATCTTTGACTTTAAAAAGGTGCTTCAATACTTTCAGTGCACTAACTACTTCTTTGGATAGCCAATATGGCGGGACAGCATAAAGCCAACGTAGGGATTGCTTTGATGTTTTATTGCTAGAAAAATAGTTACTGTTGTGGTTAGCTCTGCCTCAGCTCCTGCCCCAAGGACTGTGGATGTGGGGGAGACCTCCACATGCTGCAGGCCTGTTTTGCCCGCGGTGGAATCTGCTGATGAAGGCTCCTCTGACCAAGAAGACATGAGTGACAGGGAGGAGGAGAGTGTGGCAGACAGCTCAGAAGGAGATCAATTATCTAGCTCCTCCTTGGATTCAGAACAAGAGTTAATGATACAGCCACGCATGAGGAGAGCGATGCATAGGCAACAACAACTGAGAGATTATTATCAACGAAAATGAGGCCACCTGTGGTTGGGTGGGGCTGTGGTCATTAGTGAGGCTGCTATAAATAGCAGCCTGTGGGTTTGGCCATTGTGGAGGATTATCTGATCGTTGTGTTTCATGACTGCTTTACTGACTGACTTTTTGTGTGCTGATTTTTCCCTGCTTTGAAACTAAACCAGAGCAAAGTGTGTTTCACTTTGTGAAAGAAGGACTGTGAATTGCCTCACAGCTGCAAGCTAAGTATCTCAGAACTGATAAGGGACTTGTACAAATTACCAGTTTGTTTGGAGACCAGTGCTCTTTGCTATACCAAAAGAGGGCTTGGTATAAGTGAATTTTCATTATAAAGAACATTGTTTTGAATTTTCAAACGTGTGTGTGTCTGAAATTTGTACCTGTGAATTTTTGGGAGGATTCTACCAGAGAGCCCGACAGAACAGTTACTTTCAATTCTTCATTTCTCCCATTTGGACAATTTTCCCCTCATCATTCTTTGGGGGAGGGAAGGGATGTGGGCTCATGAACACATGTTACCCCATCCAACACACACCCTTTTGGTACCCAAACCAAGCAAGGTTCACCATCACTGTTTTATACAGGCTGCGTTCCAAAAGTAATGCAATTGAATTTCCAGCGCTGCTCCTATTGGTTAGAGTGGGACCGAAAGTACTTGAAGTAGGTGGAGGGGTATGCTAAGTTTTGCCGCGAAACTTGTCTCAGTGCTCTCCAAGCTGTGGAAGCGGCAGGACATCAGTTATTGTCAGTTAAATGGGTGAGCAGTGTGGTTGGGCGGTAGGAAAAGCAAGTAGAATGCTTGGCTGCATAGCTAGAGGTATGACAAACAGGAAGAGGGAGATTGTGATCCCGCTATATAGAGTGCTGGTGAGACCACATTTGGAATACTGTGTTTAGTTCTGGAGACCTCACCTACAAAAAGATATTGACAAAATTGAATGGGTCCAAAGACAGGCTACAAGAATGGTGGAAGGTCTTAAGTATAAAACGTATCAGGAAAGACTTAATGAACTCAATCTGTATAGTCTGGAGGACAGAAGGGAAAGGGGGGACATGATAGAAACATTTTAATATGTCAAAGGGTTGAATAAAGTCCAGGAGGGAAGTGTTTTTAATAGGAAAATGAACACAAGACCAAGGGGACACAATCTGAAGTTAGTTGGGGGAAAGATCAAAAGCAACGTGAGGAAATATTATTTTACTGAACGAGTAGTAGAGCCTTGGAACAAACTTCCAGCAGATGTGGTTGGTAAATCCACAGTAACTGAATTTAAATGTGCCTGGGATAAACATATATCCATCCTAAGATAAAATACAAAAAATAGTATAAGGGCAGACTAGATGGATCATGAGGTCTTTTTCTGCAGTCAGTCTTCTATGTTTCTATGTTTCTATTGTAAACCTCTGCGCGCCGTGTGAGGAAAAAAAGGGGATCGACGATCGAGCAACGTTACGCGATTAAGTTTTGTGCTAAACTGGAAAAGTCTCTTGAGGAGACTAACAAAATGATTTATGAGGCTTATGGGGACTCTGCTCTGTCCTACTCACATGTTTCGAGGTGGTTAAAGGCCTTTAAGGAGGGTCGGGAAGGGGTTCATGATGAACAATGCTTTGGGCGGCCATCAACCAGCAAAACCAACAACAATGTGGCTCATGTTCAGTAATTGTTGGGCTCTGACCATCGATAGAGTATCAAGAGGGTTGCCAACGAACTGAACTTGTCATCTACTGTTGTGTTTCACATTGTTACTGAAGATTTAGCGATGAAGAAAGTTTGCCCCAAGCTCGTGCCCAAGGTGTTGTCAGACGACCAAAAGACCAACCAAGTGGAAATTTCAAGTGAACTTTTGCAACATATAGAAATTGAACCTCATCATCACTGGTGATGAAACCTGGGTTTTTGAATATGACCCAGAAACAAAACGCCAAAGCTCTGAGTGGGACACCGACCAGTCCCCCAAGTCCAAAAAGGCAAGAATGAGCAAATCAAAAGTGAAAACAATGCTCATTGTCTTTTTTGACAGTAAAGGAGTGGTCCATAAGGGTCTTGTTCCTCAAGGACAGACAGTTAACGCTGCCTACTACATGGATGTGCTGGAAAGACTCCGAAAAAGGGTAATCAGGACGAGAAAAGACATCTCCACTACCTGGCAGCTCCATCCCGACAACACACCTTGCCACAACGCACTACGAGTCCACAGGTTCCTGGCTAAACACCAGGTGCCAATGCTGCCCCCCCCCATAGTCCTGATGTCACCCCAGCAGACTTCTTTTTGTTCCCAGCCCTGAAAGGAACCAGTTTTTCATCCATAGAAGAGATCAAATCAGCCATGACGAAGATCTTGCGGGAGGTCTTGAAGACACCTTCCAGGGCGCGTACCGGTCATGGCAGAGTCGCTGGAAAAAATGTGTAGAGGCCCAAGGACAGTACTTTGAAGAATTTTAAGTGTTTGTGCAAAGCTGTTCAATAAATGACTTTTAAAAAAAATAATTGCATTACATTTGGAATGCACCTTGTACTATTCCAGATAAATGTCTGTCCAATCTCTTCTTGAATATCTCTTGAAGGCAAGTCGCTTCCCCTGTTTTCTTCTTTCTCTCTCTCTCTCTCTCTTTACAAGAGAGGGTGTAAATTTGGATGAAATGCTTTCTCATTCGGTTGCTTCAGCAAATTTTCCACAAGAAGATTTGACGTACGCGATATATTCTACGATTCTGTCCCCCCACTCCCTCCCAAAAGGCTGCATAAATAGGCTGGTTCTGTTTTGCAAAGCAAGCTGGTGACTTTTATGATAAGACCGGCTATGAATCATATAAATAAATAGACGGCACAGTAAATGGGCAGAATGGAGACAATATATGGTATATCTTAGCTTCAATCGGGGTAGCCTGGCTGGGGGGCAATGCAGTGGGGTAGCAAAAAGGACCTCCACCCCAGAGCACCCAATTTGCACTGAAAGATATTGAAAGAAAACGCAGGGCGTCCTCTTTGGGCAGCTTCTGCGTTCTTCCCGAGGCTGCCCAAAATGAATGCTCCAACACTGGAAGTTTTAAAGAGATTGGACAACCAATTGTCTGAAATTGTAGGGTTGTGATGGTGAACCTAAGCAGGGGGTTGGACTAGAAGATCTCCAAGGTCCCTTCCAGCTCTGGTATGAAGGCATGCAGCCCTCCTTCAGTGGGTCGACCTCTAGGGAGGCACTTGATGCCATGATTGCCACATCAGAATGAAGTGACAGAGAGAAAGTTTTCTCGATGAGACGACCTCGAATGTATCAAGATCTCTCCTTTTATCGTATTTTACTTTTCCTGACATGTGGTACAGAATAACCAATTCGCGAACGCCACATACATTAAGCCATCCCCCAACTACCATTCACTCTTGCACCATATACGGCTTCCCTTGTGGCTTCCCTATAGGTAATTAACAGAAGCTTCATTCTTTGCCTTTTCCTGGATTGTGTGTTTACTGGTGATTAGCAAAGGAATGAGAGTAAGGCATATATTTCCTTATATGGAAGTTAGCTATAGGTTTTCTTCATGCTGTGTATCAAGTTAATTATTTCCCAACATGGTCATGGATTCTGCAGCTTGCTTACTCAGCCTGGACTCTTGCTTCCTTTCAATAGAGGAAGAATTAAGGTTTTATACAGCACCCATTAGGCTTAAAACATCACTCTCCAGTAATATTTTATCCCTAAATTTCAGTGCCTATAAACCTATGATTACAAAACTGGTATTCTATCCTGTCCTGTCCTATCCCATCCCATCCCATCCCATCCTATCCTATCCTATTATTTGGTTTATTGAGAAAGTATGGATGCTTCCTATATGTCGATGAGACATTGGATTGTCTTGCAGACCAGAAGATAAAATAAAGAAAACACAACAGACCATGTAAAAATCTCTACTAACCAAGCTATATAACTTTTTAATTGAGTATAAAATGGAAACGGAAATAGTTAAGGAAATATGATTAGTTGGGCTAAAAATTTAGGACATAACATATATTTAGAACAATGGGAATTAATGTGGAAAAATGTCAAAATAACGAAATCTGTTCCATGTAAAGAAAATATCCAAAAAATGTTCTACAGATGGCACTTAGCACCAGCCAGACTAGCCAAAATATATCCAAACCTGAAACCAAATTGTTGGATGTTTAAAAATAAAAATGGGACCTTCTTTCATTTATGGTGGACATGTCCCCAAATAAAAAAGACATGGAAAAAACTCCAAGGATGGATTTTCGATATTACCACAATTAAACTGAGATTAAAACCAGAGACCTTTCTTCTAGGCATAATAAATCAAAAACTTTAAAAAAAACTATTATTATTTGATACAACATATGATTACTGCAATAAGAATCACAATAGCACAAAGTTGGAAAAAAGAAAAAACACCATCAGAAAGAGAAATGATTAAAAAAATATATGACTGTGCAGAAATGGACAGATTAACCCAAAAACTTAAAAATAAAGAAGAATCAAAATATTATGAAATCTGGAAAAAAATTTATGACTGGGTAGAGACAAGGAAAAAAATAAAAAACAAAAAACAAAATCAATAACAATAATGGTAGTAAATAAACTAGAAGTTCTTAAAATCAATCCGAGACACAAAATTAAGATCAAACCAATCCGACTTTAGATTAATTGTATGATAGAACAAATGTGTGACAACCGCTGATGCCATAAGCTGCATATTGATATCAAAAGGAAAAAACAGAACTGTTAGGTCAACAGTTCAACGGGGAGGGAGAGGGAACTAGGGGCAGCTCTGTATAAAGTATCTTAGAATCTAAGCACAACAACTATACAAATAATAATTATATTCTGAAATGATACAATCTGTACAACACTATATATCTGCTCTTTTTTAATCTTTGTATTGTAATAAAAATTATTTTTTTTAAAAAAATCTCTACTATCTTTTGCTGAGAAAGACAAAACTTTTTGGGCGTAATTTCTCTTTTCTTACAAGCTTGCATTGTGGATAAGAACGCCGCGGCTGTTGAAGGCATAGCAACCTTAAAGAAAACACAACAGACCACGTAAAAATCTCTACTATCTTTTGCTGAGAAAGACAAAACTTTTTGCGCGTAATTTCTCTTCTCTTACAAGCTCGCATTGCGGATAAGAAATCCGCGGCTGTTGAAGGCATAGCAACCTTAAAGTCCTATCGTAAGCAAGATTAAGGAAAAGGAAGATATTTATTTTATTGTATTTTTTTTTGCAAGCAGAGTCCCCAAACCTTCCTGTCTGAACCATTATCCCTTCTCTTACCTCATATCCTCTGTCTCATCCCCGGTTGATAATCTCGGGCCAGGTTACCTAATGTTTAATCAACAGCTTAATGCGGTGACACTTTTGCCACCATTTGTATTCACCTCTCAGACTGTCTGGAGCCACGTCGCATTAGACAATTGCCTTTGTACATAACACTTTAATGGTCCTCCTGACATAAAGGATGGGCTCTCGTGAATGTGGAAATAGCTCCTTCGAGATCGGAATAACGATGGGAGCAGACACTCACAAAACGCTCCTGGTGCCAGATTTGGTTACTTCCAATAAGCAATATGAAAGCCAACTTCTACAATTACAAGTTTTGCTGGGAGGTATTTTAGGGCAAATGGGTGAAAAAGACCTTGAGATGTTCGTTCTCTCTAAGTCAGCAAGGGTCGGGAACCAGGATCAGATTCTGTTAAGTGTGGTTGATTGTAGTTAGAAACATAGAAACGCCTGTTTGTGCCCAGCGTTCCTGTCCTGATGTCTTTTATCTTTTCTATCTCTACTTTATACTTATATTATGTTAAACGTACTACAATATAATACTATATTTGTATGACAAATAAAATAGATAGATAGATAGATAGAAAGAAAGAAAGATAGATAGATAGATAGATAGATAGATGGCAGATAGATAGATAGATGATAGAGGTAGATAGTGTTGGGAAAAGAATAGACAGACAGATGATAGATAGATAGATAGATAGATAGATAGATAGAAAGAAAGATAGATAGATAGAAAGATAGCTAGATAGATGGTAGATAGATAGATAGATGATAGAGGTAGATAGTGTTGGGAAAAGAATAGACAGACAGACAGATGATAGATAGATAGATAGATAGATAGATAGATAGATAGATAGACGGCAGAAAAGGACCTCATAGTCCATCTAGTCTGCCCTTATACTATTTCCTGTATTTTATCTTGGGATGGATATATGTTTATCCCAGGCATTTTTAAATTTAGTTACTGTGGATTTATCTACCACGTCTGCTGGAAGTTTGTTCCAAGCATCTACTCCTCTTTCAGTCAAATAATATTTTTTCAAGTTGCTTCTGATCTTTCCCCCAACTAACCTCAGATTGTGTCCCCCTGTTTTTGTGTTCACTTTCCTATTAAAAACACTTCCCTCCTGAAACTTATTTAACCCTTTAACATATTTAAATCTTTCGATCGTGTCCCCCCTTTCCCTTCTGTCGTCCAGACTCTACAGATTGAGTTCATTGTCTTTCCTGATACGTTTTATGCTTAAGACCTTCCACCATTCTTGTAGCCCATCTTTGGACCCGTTCAATTTTATCCATATCTTTTTGTAGGTGAGGTCTCCAGTTCAGAAGTTGCGATGCAGCTTTTGGCCTGGAAGAGAGAAACAGACAGAACAATGGTCAGAAGGGAAGTGAGATGCCTTCCATTGAGGACCTGCATACTGCACGAGTCAAAAAGAGGGTTATGAAAATATTTACTCACCCCTTGCATCCTGGACACAAACTATTTCAATTCCTTCCTTCCAAACGTCGCTACAGAGCACTGCACAAGAACAGAGCACTAGACACAAGAACAGTTTTTTTCCTGAATGCCATCACTCTACTAAACAAATAATTCCCTCAACACTATCAAACTATTTACTAAGTCTGCACTTCTACTAGTTTTTTCTCATCGTTCCTATCACCTATTTCCTCCCACTTAGGACTGTATGACTGTAGCTTGTTGCTTACATTAAGATTTTTATTAATATTGATTGTTTCCTGATTGCTTATTTCATCCCTATGACAATCATTAAGCGTTGTACCCCATGATTCTTGACAAATTTATATTTTATTTTATTTATTTATTTATTGGATTTGTATGCCGCCCCTCTCTGGAGACTCAGGGCAGCTAACAGCGACAATAAAACAGTGTACAATAGTAATTTGGTATTAGACATGATTAAAAATCCATTAATATAAAAACCAAACATACGTACATACATACCATGCATAGAATTGTAAAGGCCTAGGGGGAAAGAGGATCTCAATTCCCCCATGCCTGGCGGCAGAGGTGGGTTTTAAGTTGTTTACGAAAGGCAAGGAGGGTGGGGGCAGTTCTAATCTCTGGGGGGAGTTGGTTCCAGAGGGGCGGGGCCACCACAGAGAAGGCTCTTCCCCTGGGTCCTGCCAGGCGACATTGCTTAGTTGAAGGGACCCGGAGAAGATCCACATCTGCACCAAAGACAAATTCCTTGTGTGTCCAATCACACTTGGCCAACAAAATAATTCTAATTCTACTGAGCCTTGGTGGCACAGTGGTTAGAGGGCAATACTGTATTTCTTTTCCAGGTGTGTAAGAACCCTTGTATAATAAACTGATGGACCAACGTGTAGGCTGGGGAGCTACTAATGCTTCTGTTATTTTATTTATTTCTTAGGTTATTCTATTTATATCCTCCCATAAAGTGACCCTTGGTGGTTATGGAGCATCTGCCCATTATTGTGGTCGGATCATTATTGGGTGAAGAATTGAGATCTTTTAGGATATTTGTGACTCCGATGTCAGCTTATATGGGTTGTCTCTGAAGAGTAATGATCCTTTTTAAAGAATTGTTATAGCTTTAGCTGTTGTTTCATCAGAGTTCATGGCCACTGTATGGGCAAGAAGAAAGAACGATAGCTCCCAGGTTCTGTTGGCCAAATTGCAAGGAATTCTAGCTATGGGGTCTTTACTGCTTTCTGTGTTTGGTTGCTTTCTTGCGACATTTCATGAAACTTCTGAGAGAAAACTCAAGATCAAGTGAGGTATTAATACAGTGATACCTCGTCATACAAACTTTTTGAGATACAAACCCGGGGTTTAAGATTTTTTTGCCTCTTCTTACAAACTATTTTCACCTTACAAACTCACCGCCGCCGCTGGGATGCCCTGCCTCCAGACTTCCGTTGCCAGCGAAGCACCCGTTTTTGCGCTACTGGGAGTCCCCTGAGGCTCCCCTCCATTGGAAACCCCACCTCTGGACTTCCGTGTTTTTGTGATGCTGCAAGGGAATCCCAGCAGGGGAATCCCAGCAGTGCAAAAATGGGCGCTTCATTGGTAACGGAAGTCCGGAGGTGGGGTTTCCCAGCGAGGGGAGCCTCAGTGAAATCGCAGCATCGCAAAAACACAGAGGTCCGGAGGTGGGGGTTTCAAGAACTTCGGTGTTTTTGCGATGCTGTGATTTCACTGAGGCTCCCCTCGCTGGGAAACCCCACTTCCGGACTTCCGTTGCCAGTGAAGCACTCATTTTTGTGATGCTGGGATTCCCCTGCAGCATTGCAAAAACACAGAAGTCCGGAGGTGGGGTTTCCCATGGAGGGGAACCTCAGGGGAATCCCAGCCTCACAAAAACGGGTGCTTCAGCTGGCAAAAGGGGTGAATTTTGGGCTTGCACGCATTAATCGCTTTTCCATTGATTCCTATGGGAAACATTGTTTCGTCTTACAAACTTTTCACCTTAAGAACCTCGTCCCAGAACCAATTAAGTTTGTAAGACAAGGTATCACTGTACCACTCTATAAAGCCTTAGTGAGACTGCACCTAGGATACTGAGTCCAGTTTTGGTTATCATACTATAAAAATGTATGTTGAGATTCTAGAAAGAGTGCAGAGAAGAGCAACCAAGATGATTAGAGGACTGGAGGCTAGAGATAAATAGTTAAATTTACTAGATGAAATATACCACATAGCAATATCTGATAGATAGGTTTATTCTTCTCTTTTTGTCTTTGAATTAGCATAAATTATAATTATATAATTGAGGGAAAATATTGAAGTTTGAAAATTTTATGATAATATATTATACATAGAGATATATCATTGACATGTTTACTTTTCTGTATTGATCTATACTATAATTAGTTTTTTTTCTGTATTAAGAAGACTTCTATGCTGAGTGGAGCAATTGTAGCTCCTTTCTACGTTAAATGTTGTATGTCTTTTTATGTCTTTATTTCAAATATTAATAAAAATATTTTTTTTAAAAAAAGAGAGGATTGGAGGCTAAAGCCTATGAAGAACGGTTGCAAGAACTGGGCATGGCTAGTCTATTGAAGAGAAGGAGCAGGGGAGACGACATCATCATCATCATCATCATCATCATCATCATCACAACAACGACAACAGAGTTGGAAGGGACCTTAGAGGTCTTCTAGTCCAACCCCATGCTTAGACAGGAAAACCTGCATTACTTCAGACAGATGGTTATCCAACATCTGCTTAAAAACTTCCAGTGTTGGGGCATTCACAACTTCTGGAGGCAAGTTGTTCCACTGATTATCTGTTCTGACTGTCAGTAAATTTCACCTTACTTCTAAGTTACTTCTCTCCTTGTTTAGTTTCCACCCATTGCTTCTTTTTTTACCCTCAGGTGCTTTGGAGAATAGATTGACTCCTTCTTCTTTGTGGCAACCCCTGAAATATTGAAAGACTGCTATCATGTCCCCCCGTCCTTCTTTTAATTAAACTAGACATAACCAGTTCCCGCAACCGTTCTTCATATATTTTAACCTCCAGTCCCCATAGCATCTTTGTTGCTCTTCTCTGCACTTTTTCTAGAGTCTCAATATCCTTTTTGCATCATGTCGACCAAAACTGAATGCAGTGTTCCAAGTGGGGCCTTCCCAAGGCCTTATAAAGTGGTATGAACACTTCACATGATCTTAATTCTATCCCTCTGATAATGCAGCCCAGAACTGTGTTGGCTTTTTTGGCAGCTGCTGCACACTGCTGATGATACATGATAGCAGACTTTTTCACACGATAGCAGTCTTTTAATATCTCAGGGGTTTCCACAGAGAGGAAGTGGGTCAAGCTATTTTCCAAAGCACCTGAAGGCCAGACAAGGAATAATGGATGGAATCTGAACAAGGAAAGATTGACGGGCCCCAGGGGAAGAGCCTTCTCTGTGGCAGCCCCGGCTCTCTGGAATCAACTCCCCCCAGAGATTAGAACTGCCCCCACACTCCTTGTCTTTCGTAAATTACTCAAGACCCATCTACACCGCCAGGCCTGGGGGAGTTGAGACACCTTTCCCCCAGGCTTTTTTTTATATTTATGTTTGGGTATGTATACGTTGTTTGCTTTTTAAAAATATGATGGGGTTTTATGTGCTTTTTAATATTAGATTTGTTTTCGCTGGAATATTGTTTTTATTATTGTTGTGAGCCACCCCGAGTCTTCGGAGAGGGGCAGCATACAAATCTAATAAATTGAATTGAATTGAATTGAACCTGGAAATAAGGAGGAATTTTCCGACAGTGAGAACAATCAATCAATGGAACAGAAGTTACCTTTGGAAGTTGTGGGAACTTCACCACTGGAGGGTTTCAAGAACAGACTGGACTGCCAGAAATGGTGTAGGGCAGTGATGGCAAACCTATGGCACAGGTGCCACAGGTGGTACACAGAGCCATATCTGCTGACACATGAGAAATTGCCCTAGCTCAGCTCCAATGTGCATGTGTGTGTTGGTCAGCTGATTTTTGGTTTCCACAGAGGCTCAGGGAGGGCGTTTTTGGCTTCCAGAGAGTTTCCAGGGGGTGGGGAAAACTGCCTCTTTCCCAACTCCTGGTGGGCCCAATAGATGTGTGTTTTGCCCTTCCCAAGCTCCAAAGGTTTCCCTGGATCTGGGGGAGGGCAAAAAAGTTAGTCTTTTACTCTGTTAAACTACCAAGCTCTAAGAGCAACAAGGACCCCACAGTTGAATCCTCAGCTACAAATTATTTATTTATTTATTTATTTGTTTGTTTGTTTGTTTATTTATTTATTTATTTATTTGTTTGTTTGTTTGTTTGTATGCCGCCCCTCTCCAAAGACGGCTAACAACAATAATAAGACAGCATATAATAATAATCCAATACTAAAAACAATTAAAAACCCATTATAATAAAAACATTCTCCTCTATCAATAATTCTAGCTTTTTTTTTAATTTTAAAGAAATTTGTTAATGCTTTCCATGCAATATGTGAAGAACGGATCCATCGCCGCCTTGGGTTTTAAGGCTTTCTGCATTGCTACTTCTACATGTGTAGTTCCAATTAAAGTGTTAATTTTGACCCTTAAAGCCCTGAATGGAATTGGAAGCATTTATCTGGGGAATCACTTGCATTGTTAAGAACCTGCCCTTGTTTAATAGGATCCTTAGAAAACAAATCACTTCTGCCATTAAGATTAAATAGAAAGATTGTCAGCACCATGGACAGCACTTCTTGTTGGTTTGTCCTCTCTAAACATGCCAAGATAATATTTGGCTTTCTCTCTTCCTCCTCTTTTTTGCATTCTGGACACAATGATACACACATTTATATTTTGCAGTAAGCTATAGACTGTGGCATAACTTATATAAAACATTGTTCTCCACCTATCCATCAGTTAATTCAAGTTGGCTCACCACATCCGAGTCTACGGAGAGGGGCGGCATACAAATCTAATAAATAAATAAATAGATAAATAAAATCCTACACTATTTCTGGCAGATGGCGGTTCAGTCTCTTCTTGAAAGCTTCCAGTGATGGAGCAGCATAGAAATCAAATACATTCAAATTCAAATTCCTGGGGTTATGTGTTCCGCCTTTCTGGCCTTGGGTGTTATTTGGGGAAGTCAGATTCATTTAAAACCATGTTACTAACTTAACAACTGCAGCGAGTCTTATGGAGATGAATGATCTAAAAATATAGATAAAATATTTAATAAGATAGATAGATAGATGATAGATAGATAGATAGAGATGATAGATGATAGATAGATAGGTAGATAGGTAGATAGGTAGATAGGTAGATAGATAGATATAGATATAGATATAGATGATAGATGATAGATGATAGGTAGATAGGTAGATAGGTAGATAGGTAGATAGATAGATAGATAGATAGATAGAGATGATAGATGATAGGTAGATAGATAGATAGATAGATAGATAGATAGATAGGTAGAGATGATAGATGATAGGTAGATAGGTAGATAGGTAGATAGGTAGATCGGTAGATAGGTAAATAGATAGATATAGATGATAGATGATAGATGATAGGTAGATAGATAGATAGATAGATAGATAGAGATGATAGATGATAGGTAGATAGGTAGATAGGTAGGTAGGTAGATAGGTAGATAGGTAGATAGGTAAATAGATAGATATAGATGATAGATGATAGATGATAGGTAGATAGATAGGTAGGTAGGTAGGTAGGTAGGTAGAGAGAAAGATAGATAGTTAGATAGATAGATAGGTAGGTAGATAGGTAGAGAGAAAGATAGGTAGGTAGGTAGGTAGGTAGATAGGTAGATAGGTAGATAGATAGATAGATAGATAGATAGATATAGATGATAGATGATAGGTAGGTAGATAGATAGATAGATAGATAGATAGATAGATAGATAGATAATCTTTAATTTCTAATCCCTTTATCATTCTGCTTGCTTTCTTCTGCACTTTTTCTAGAGTATCAATGTCTCTTTTGTAGTGTGGTGATCAAAACTGAATGCAGTACTCTAGGTGTGGTCTGACTAGGGTATTATAGAGTAGCATCAGCACCTCCCTTGTATTGATTCCTCTGTTTAAGCAGCTCAAGATTGTGTTGGCTTTTTTAGCCGCTGCTGCACATTGTTGGCTCTCTCACATTCACGGCTGTTGAGAGTGTAAGTTTTGGGTTTTTCTTACTTAGGTGTGGGATCCTTTTTAAATTAACTTTTTTAAAACAGAAAAAGTTTTCAGGAGAGACTTTTGGGGGGAGGAAAGAAAGAAAGAAAGAAAGAAAGAAAGAAAGAAAGAAAGGAGGTCTTAAGCATAAAACTTATCAGGAAAGACTTAATGAACTCAATCTGTATAGTCTGGAGGACAGAAGGAAAAGGGGGGACATGATCAAAACATTTAAATATGTTAAAGGGTTAAATAAGGTCCAGGAGAGAAGTGTTTTTAATAGAAAAGTGAACACAAGAACAAGGGGGCACAATCTGAGGTTAGTTGGGGGAAATATCAGAAGCCACGGGATAAAATATTATTTGACTGAAAGAGTAGTAGATGCTTGGAACAAACTTCCAGGAGATGTGGTTGGTAAATCCACAGTAACTGAATTTAAACATGCCTGGGATAAACATATATCCATCCTAAGATAAAATACAGGAAATAGTATAAGGGCAGACTAGATGGACCATGAGGTCTTTTTCTGCCATCAGTCTTCTATGTTTCTATGTTTCTATAATAGAGGTAGATAGTGTTGGGAAAACAATGGACAGACAGACAGATGATAGGTAGTTCGGAATGTAGGTAGGTAGGTAGATAGATAGGTAGATAGGTAGGTAGATAGATAGATAGATAGGTAGATAGGTAGATAGGTAGATAGATAGATAGATAGATAGATAGGTAGGTAGGTAGGTAGATAGATAGATAGATAGATAGATAGATAGGTAGGTAGGTAGGTAGATAGATAGATAGATAGATAGGTAGATAGGTAGATAGATAGATAGATAGATAGATAGATAGGTAGATAGATAGATAGGTAGGTAGGTAGGTAGGTAGATAGATAGATAGATAGATAGATAGGTAGATAGGTAGATAGGTAGATAGGTAGATAGGTAGATAGGTAGATAGGTAGATAGATAGATAGATAGATAGATAGATAGATAGATAGGTAGGTAGGTAGGTAGATAGATAGATAGATAGGTAGGTAGGTAGATAGGTAGATAGGTAGATAGGTAGGTAGGTAGATAGGTAGATAGATAGATAGATAGATAGATAGGTAGGTAGGTAGGTAGGTAGATAGATAGATAGATAGATAGATAGATAGATAGATAGATAGATAGATAGATAGATAGATAGATAGATAGATTTGGCAACCAGAATTTGGAAGCCAAATTCTTTTTTATAAGGAGCATGTCATATATTAAATATTCTGGCCCGATCTGCATTTTCCAGGAAGGAATAAAAGGGGAAAAAATAATGTAATTCGGAACTGGCGTTTGTCCCCTGCGTGTTTTGTATGATAAAGAAATCATAAATGAATAGTAGCATTTGCATTGTTCACTGGCAGCATTTACAGAAGAAAAGGTTTTGAGGGATGCATCTCCCTGCTTCTTCCCGGAATAACCCATGGGGGTCACTGCTCATTTAAGGGAAGCCTAGCTCAGCGTGACATTAAGGGGGGCAGTTTGGTTGTCTTGAGTTCATTCTTCTTCGGAATCGCCTCTACTTCTCTTTTGACTCCCCCTCCTTCCTTTTCAACTCTATTTGCATGACGACAAATATATCGCATTTTTTACAAACAGCTCACGCAGCAGCTTCGAGTATTTATGGCTTCCTTTTCATGTTAGTCATGTTTTCGTTATTGCAACCGGTTGCCATGGAGAGAAAAAAACCCCCATATCAATGGGATAGGCTCAAATTTATAAAGCAAGAATGGGAGGCAAACTCCAAACTGTAAAATTGCATCACTGAAGCAATTAGAAACATAGAAGACTGACGGCAGAAAAAGACCTCATGGTCCATCTAGTCTGCCCTTATACTACTTCCTGTATTTTATCTTACAATGGATATATGTTTATCCCAGGCATGTTTAAATTCATTTACTGTGGATTTACCAACCATGTGTCCTGGAAGTTTGTTCCAAGGATCTACTACTGTTTCAGTAAAATAATATCTTCTCACGTTGCTTCTGATCTTTTTGGCAGTGTTACATGTTGCTTGGTGTATTCCTATTCTCTTTGTTTACACAGGGTTGCTCAGTTTGGGAGTTCAATCTTCACTGAAGATCTATAGAGTTGATAGACCTTTGAGGTCTTCTAGCTCAACCCCTTGTTCAAGCAGGAGACTCTAGACAAGTGATGGTAGAACCTTTCTTTCCTCAGGTGCTGAAAGAGCTTGCACGCATGCTATTGCACATGTGTGAGTGCCCACACCCATAAGTCAATGCCTGGTGAGGGCGAAAACAGCTTCCTCAATGCCTTGGAGGCCCTCTGGAGGCCAGGAAAGGCCTGTTTTCCAACTTCTGGTGGGCCCAGAAGGCTTGTGTTTCACCTTCCTCAGGCTCCAAAGCTTATCTGCTGCTGGGGGAGGGTAAAAACGCCCCCCCATCCTCCAGGAGGCTCTCTGGAAGCCAAAAATACATTCCCAGAGCCTCTGTGTGAGCCAAAAACTAACTTGCTCCAAATAAGTTTACTTCCAGTCCTAACCAGGAGCTCCCAGCTCTTACTCTCTTGCAAGCTGTTTCATACTTTCTCTCTGCAAAGAATGTTTTCCAAGCTTCTTCTCTGGTAATTGTGAACTGCTAACAAGAGCTTACAAAACATTTGTCATACCAATCCTAGAATACAGCTCACCTGTCTGGAACCCACATTGCATATCTGACATCAACACAATTGAGAGAGTCCAGAAATATTTCACAAGAAAAGTCCTTCATTCCTCTTCTCACAACAAAATACCTTACTCCGCCAGACTTGAAATTTTTGGTTTAGACAACTTACAACTCCATCGTCTCCGTTCCGACTTAGTTATAGTTCATAAAATCATATACCAAAATGTCCTACCTGTTAACGACTACTTCACCTTCAACCGCAACAACACACGAGCATGAAATCGATTTAAACTAAATGTCAACCGCTCCAAACTTGACTGCAAAAAATACGACTTCAGCAACAGAGTAATCAACGTCTGGAATGCACTACCTGACTCTGTGGTTTCTACTCCTAACCCCAAAACCTTTAACTTTAGACTATCTACAGTTGACCTCTCCCCCTTTCTAAGAGGTCTGTAAGGGGCGTGCATAAGCGCACCACTGTGCCTACCGTCCCTGTCCTATTGTCTACTTTTTATCATTACTTATCTAATGTTTTATTTGTACAAATTACCACCCTATAATCGTTTGACAAAATAAATAAATAAATGAGTGAGTGAGTGAGTGAGTGAGTGAGTGAATGAATGAATGAATAAATAAATAAAATAAATAAGCTCTAAGTCTTTGCAGAGTTTTTTCACTGCTCTAACTTGCTCCAAATGTTTCTTTCCAGCCCTAACCAGGTGCTAATGGTTTTCCCAGCTCTTACTGGCTTGCAAGCTCTTTCATTGTTACTCGCTCTGAATAAGGTTTTTTTAAAGCCCTAACTAGGGGATAAAATAATGTTCTGAAGCTGACCAGACTAAGGACACTAGCCAGATGAATACCTGGTGTTGTGGTTAGCTCTGGCTCTGCTCCTGCCCCAAGGACTGTGGATGTGGGAGAGACATCCACATGCTGCAGGCCTGTTTTGCCCCCCCCCCCGGTGGAATCTGCTGATGAAGGCTCCCCTGACCAAGAAGACATGAGTGACAGGGAGGAGGAGAGTGTGGCAGACAGCTCAGAAGGAGATCAATTATCTAGCTCCTCCTTGGATTCAGAACAAGAGTTAATGATGCAGCCACGCATGCGGAGAGTGATGCATAGGCAACAACAACTGAGAGATTATTATCAAAGAAAATGAGGCCACCTGTGGTTGGGTGGGGCTGTGGTCATTAGTGAGGCTGCTATAAATAGCAGCCTGTGGGTTTGGCCATTGTGGAGGATTATCTGATCATTGTGTTTTGTGCCTGCTTTACTGACTTTGACTTTTTGTGTGCTGATTTTTCCTCGCTTTGAAACTAAAGCAGAGCAAAGTGTGTTTCACTTTGTGAAAGAAGAAGGACTGTGAATTGCCTCACAGCTGCAAGCTAAGTATCACAGAACTGATAAGGGACTTGTAGAAATTACCAGTTTGTTTGGAGACGAGTGCTCTTTGCTATACCAAAAGAGGGCTTAGTTTAAGTGAATTTTCATTATAAAGAACATTGTTTTGAATTTTCAAACGTGTGTGTGTCTGAAATTTGTACCTGTGAATTTTTGGGAGGATTCTACCAGAGAGCCCGACAGAACACCTGGTAAGCAGGTTTCCCCCCCAATTTTCCACTGCATCTTATATTCTGAAAAATACGGTCGTTGGAAAGCTGTCAAAGCTGTCAATTTATGTCCAGAGGGAGATGGGGTTTTTTTTTTTTACTCTTAAATTTTACTTGGCAAACCGGCCATCCAAATCGCAAATAAGCCGCTGTTCTTTTAAAAATTTGGTGTTTAATGGATTTCTTCACAACTTAAAACTAGCCACTGAAATTCTGCCTCTTAAGTTTCATGCCTCCATTTCCCCATCTTAGCTAAAGCACATTTTTGGATTAAGCTCCAGGGTTTGTTTCTTTTTTGGCCTCAATCCCAGTCCATTATTGACTCCCCAGCCATTACTGACATCTTATACCAATTTAGAACTTGAATAGATCCTTAAATCTCTTTCAATGAAAAGGAGACAGGGTAGGATATGATCACAATATCAATTAACACCACGCACAATTATCCAGACAACCTCCTCCATTGATTTTTGTGCAAACACAATGGTGTGATGGAAATCAAAGAGATAGGCCAACCAGCCTGTGCCCTTCCAAATGATGACTTTTATGGCTTTTAGGACAGTCGTTAAATCTATGTGAGTATTTTATTTATGCAATTGTTATTTATTTTTAGTAGAGGAAGAAACCGCCCTAATGGACGCTCTGGAATAGTGTACAGCTAAGCAAAAGAAAGCAAACAAAACAAGAATCCCCAACTGTAATTATCTAAGAGACTTAAGTGCCAAAGCCCACTGCAACAATATAGCCAAGAAGGCTTCAAGAGTTGTAAACCTAATCCTACGTAGCTTCTGCTATGGCAATCTCACACTACTTACCAGAAGCTTACAAAACTTTTGCCAGACCCATCCTCGAATACAGCTCATCTGTTTGGAACCCATAACGCATCTCAGACATTAACACCCTTGAAAATGTCCAAAGATACTTCACCAGAAGAGCCCTTCACTCCTCCACTCGAAACAGAATGCCCTACGAGACTAGACTTTCAATCCTGGGCCTAGAAAGTTTAGAACTAAGACACCTTAAACAAGATCTAAGTATTGCCCACAAGATCATATGCTGCAACGTCCTGCCTGTCGGTGACTACTTCAGCTTCAACCACGACAACACAAGAGCACACAACAGATTTAAACTTAATATTTATATGCCGCCCCGAGTTTGCGGAGAGGGGCGGCATATAAATCCAATAAATCTAAATCTAAATATTAACAGCTCCAAACTTGGCTGTAAAAAATATGACTTCAGTAACCGAGTTGTCGAAGCGTGGAACTCATGACTCCATAGTGTCATCCCCAAACCCCCAACACTTTACCCTTAGATTATCTATGGTTGACCTATCCAGATTCCTAAGAGGTCAGTAAGGGGCGAGTACAAGTGCACTAGAGTGCCTTCCGTCCCCTGTCCTATTACTCTCCTATACCTCCTATACCTTTCTTCTATTCCTATATCTCTTCTTCTATTCTTTCATTGATATGTTCTATTACTTTATCTTCTTTTCTATTATTTCTTAGATATATTTTACTATGAGTATCTCCTCTATAACCTTCATCATGTATTTTATTATGTATATATAGATATATACCCACTAAAACCCTCATTGTGTATTGGACAAAATAAATAAATAAAAAATAAATAAGACAGTAGTTCTCAACCTTTCTAATGCCGTGACCCCTTAATACAGTTCCTCGTGTTGTGGTGACCCCTAACCATAAGTCTAGCGCCAATTTTCCCAACAGAGCTTTAAGCTGATTGGCAGGAAGGTCAGAGGGATACCCCCACTGTAAACCGCCTGATTGGTCAGATTGTAAAAATATATTCCAAGGCGCCAGAATAGAAGCTGTAGTTCTTAACACCATGGGAAACTTGTTACATGTTGCTCGGTGTATTCCTATTCTCTTGGTTTACGCAGGGTTGCTCAGTTTGGGAATTCAATCTTCACTGAAGATGTAAAGAGTTGATGGACCTTTGAGGTCTTCTAGCTCAACCCCTTGTCCAAGCAGGAGACTCTAGACAAGTGATGGTAGAACCTTTTTTTCCTCAGGTGCTGAGGAAAAAATATATTTTCTCTATCGCACAATACTAGGACATTACCATTCGATTAAAAAAAACTATTTGTATCAACACAATTTAACTTGCAGTAACTATTATAGCCTTTGTATGAATAAAAATATTCTTTGTAAACAGTATATTGTGCACAATTTGTATCTTTTGAGGGTATCCTGAAGCTTAAAAAGTTGATGTGATAGACAAAAACTGTAGTTATTTTTGGATCCAGAGGCCAAATGTTAGTTGAAAACAGGTCACAAATTTAAGACAATGAAACTGCTGTTCCCCAGTGTAATCCAAGAGCCAAATCCAAAGTAGTTATCACTCACATTAGATAGTTGACCACACTAGCTTGTCATGAGGCTCACCTTTAAATAGCCAAAAGGCATGGGCAAGTGGAATCTCCTGGGAGGAAACGAGGCCGGAAAAAGTGGTGAGAAGCCTCTGTGGGGCCACTCTAGGAATCTCCTGGGGGAGGGGGACAGGGCCAGAAAAAGCAGGGAGAAGCCTCTGTGGGGCCTTCTAGGAATCTCCTGGGAGGAAACCAGGCCAGAAAAAGTGGTGAGAAGCCTCTGTGGGGCCACTCTAGGAATATCCTGGGGGGGGGGGGGGGAAACAGGGCCAGAAAAAGCAGGGAGAAGCCTCTGTGGGGCCTTCGAGGAATCTCCTAGGAGGAAACCAGGCCAGAAAAAGTGGTGAGAAGCCTCTGTGGGCCTCTCTAGAAATCTCCTGGGAGGAAGCAGGGCTGGAAAAAGCAGGGAGAAGCCTCGGTGGGGCCTCTCTAGGAATCTCCTGGGAGGAAACAGGAACAAAAAAAGCAGGGAGAAGCCTTGGTGGGGCCTCTCTAGGAATCTCCTGGGTGGAAACAGATCCTCCACCCTCCCTGTGGTTTCCCTAATTGCACACACGATTTGCTTTTACATTGTTTCCTATGCGAAAAATTGCTTCTTCTTACAAACTTCTCTACTTAAGAACCCAGTCATGGAACGAATTAAGTTCGTAAGTAGAGGTACCACTGTATAGCCGTCTTCCTTAGTCAATGAAATTCTGTCCTGACTGTCCTAGATTCAGGGGTCTCTGTAAAGTTTTAAATATCCAAACTGGTTT
The DNA here is from genome assembly GCF_031021105.1 of Erythrolamprus reginae. Taxonomy (NCBI): domain Eukaryota; kingdom Metazoa; phylum Chordata; class Lepidosauria; order Squamata; family Dipsadidae; genus Erythrolamprus; species Erythrolamprus reginae. The sequence goes on along the minus strand of NC_091953.1, from coordinate 6,531,814 downwards.
TGCAGAAGGACTGTCAGAATCGGAGGGTAGATTTTTTATTTTTTTTTTAAAAAGGAATAGCTTAGAGAATCCGTTTCGCAGGCCTGCCAACGGGTCTCTGGAGATATATCAGTTTCATAAAACTGGCCCATTTCTGAGAATGAGATAAATTAAGCCACTTCACTAATTGTCACAGCGAGAATATGCCCAACGTAGAACAATTTGCATGTTAATGTCACCCACGTGGGAGAGAAACTCATAAAGCTTCAGGATTATGGGGAGGGGGGAACCAGCTGTGAAAATTTCTGAGCCGAATGTTTCAAGAAGCTACCTGGCCACCTATTTTCCCCTGACAACACAGCCGCAGACTGTCACAAGTGTTGTGTGTCCCCCCCCACCCCCCGCGGTGACATGGCTGTGAAAACAGAACAAAACCAGGAAAAAAAGGCATAGATGAAGGGAAAATGGGGCCCCTTGAACCTTGGTGCTGGAAAGCAAAAATTGCAACGACTTTGCGGTTCTGCAAGTGGAATAAAACCCTCCGATTCTTACTTACTTACCGTACTTGCTTCATTGTCATTGCACCTTGTGCAATGAAATTGAATGCCACCTCCAGTGTACATTATAATTATAATTACAAAAAATAAAACACAACGCACATCCTTCACATACTGTACAATTGAATTGGATATCGATATTGCATTAATATCGCACTATTTAAAGGGTTAAAGGGTTAAATAGGGTCCAGGAGGGAAGTGTTTTTAATAGGAAAGTGAACACAAGAACAAGGGGACACAATCTGAGGTTAGTTGGGGGAAAGATCAAAAGCAACATGAGAAAATATTACTTTACTGAAAGAGTAGTAGATCCTTGGAACAAACTTCCAGCAGACGTTGTAGATAAATCCACAGTAACTGAATTTAAACATGCCTGGGATAAACATATATCCATTGTAAGATAAAATACAGAAAATAGTATAAGGGCGGACTAGATGGACCATGAGGTCTTTTTCTGCCGTCAGTCTTCTATGTTTCTATGTTTCTATGTTTCTATTCCATTCCATTCCATTATCTATCCTATCCTATCCTATTCCATGCCACACCACTTTATGCTATTTTTCTTCCTTTTTCCTCTTCCTCTTCCTCTTCTTCCTCTTCTATTCTATTTTATGCCACACCAGGCCATTTTATGCTATTTTCTTCCTCTTCTTCTTCCTCTTCCTCTTCCCCTTCCTCTTCTATTCTATGCCACACCATGTTATTTTTCTCCCTCTCCTTCCTCTTCTTCTTTCTCTTCCTCCTCCCCTTCCTCTTCCTCCTCCCCTTCCTCTTCCGCTTCCTCCTCCTCTTCCGCTTCCTCCTCCTCCTCCTCCTCTTCCTCCCCTTCCTCCCCTTCCTCCTCTTCCTCCTCTTCCTCCTCTTCCTCCTCTTCCTCCCCTTCCTCCCCCTCTTCCTCTTCCTCTTCTTCTTCTTCTTCCTCTTCTCCCCTCTCCTGTCCTCTCCTCTCCTCTACTTTACCCTACCCTACTCTACTCTATATTCTATTCTATGTTTCATCACCGGATGCTTTCAAGAAGAGATTGAACAGCCACTTTTATGAAATGGTATTGGACTTCCTGTCTGAGCAGGGGTTGGATCGGAAGACCTCCAAGGTCCCTTTCTGTTATCTTCTGTTCCTCTGGCAGCCCTTCAACCCTGGAAGGCTGCTATCACCTCCCTCCTAGTCCTCCTTTTTTTAATTAGACTAGACATATCCATTCCCGCAACCATCCTTCATACACTTTAGTCTCCAGTCCTTTATTTTCCCTGTCCTTTCCTTATCTTATCTCTTACCCTTAATTTACACTCCTTTAAAAAAAAATTGTCTGTTTTGCTTACTCAGGAAAACCATAATGTGGTGGTGAATATGCATGTCCATCGCTAGCCTGAAGCTCCTGTGTAGGCAGGTCTTCCGTCGATCAATAGAGGTTGCTTTGGGGAGACAAAGGGAATGAATATTAACTTTCAAACCTTCTGGATGGATTTCCTCCAGGCATTTGAAGGAAATTAGGGGGAAATAAAACCCGACAGTAAGTCAATGTCTGGTTTTGCTGGATAAAACTCTGGGTAAGAGTTTTAAGTATTGCCCACAAGATCATATGCTGCAAACGTCCTGCCTGTCGGCGACTACTTCAGCTTCAACCACAACAACACAAGAGCACACAACAGATTTAAACTTAATATTAACCGCTCCAAACTTGACTGTAAAAAATATGACTTCAGTAACCAAGTTGTCGAAGCGTGGAACTAATTACTGGACTCCATAGTGTCATCCCCAAGCCCCCAACACTTTACCCTTAGATTATCTACGGGTTGACCTATCCAGATTCCTAAGAGGTCAGTAAGGGGCGAGTACAAATGCACTAGAGTGCCTTCCGTCCCCTGTCCTATTGCTCTCCTATATCTCCGATACCTTTCTTCTATTCCTATATCTCTTCTTCTATTCTTTCATTGATATATTCTATTCCTATATCTTCTTTTCTATTATTTCCTAGATATATTTTACTATGAGTATCTCCTCTATAACCGTCATCATGTATTTTACTATGTGTATATTGATATATACCCATGAATTTGGTTGAATGGTTTTAAATGTCTGTGGTTTAAGATTTAGGTCTATGCTTGAGTTCATAAATTTTGTAGTTTGCAATAATAATAATAATAATAATAATAATAATAATAATAATAATAATAACAACAACAACAACAACACAATTTATGAACACAATATTCCCATAGGAATCAATGTAAAAGCAAATAATGCGTGCGATTGGGGAAACCATAGGGAGGGTGGCGGCCCTGTTTCCTCCCAGGAGATTCCTAGAGAGGCCCCATGGAGGCTTCTCCCTGCTTTTTCCGGCCCTGTTTCCTCCCAGGAGATTCCTAGAGAGGCCCCACGGAGGCTTCTCCCTGCTTTTTCCGGCCCTGTTTCCTCCCAGGAGATTCCTAGAGAGGCCCCACGGAGGCTTTTCCCTGCCTTTTCCAGCCCTATTTCCTCCCAGGAGATTCCTAGAGAGGCCCCACAGAGGCTTCTCCCTGCCTTTTCCGGCCCTGTTTCCTCCCAGAAGATTCCTAGAGAGGCCCCACGGAGGCTTCTCCCTGCTTTTTCTGGCCCTGTTTCCCTCCCAGGAGATTCCTAGAGAGGCCCCACAGAGGCTTCTCCCTGCCTTTTCCAGCCCTATTTCCTCCCAGGAGATTCCTAGAGAGGCCCCACAGAGGCTTCTCCCTGCCTTTTCTAGTTACAGTTTCTAGTTACAGTGTAAGTGGAAAATGGTTCTTGAGAAGAGGCAAAAAAATCTTGAATACCAGGTTCTTATCTATAAAAGTTCTTAGGTAGTGGTACCATTATATTTCAAAAATTATCACTCTAGCTCCTCCTATCCCACATTCCTTTCCTTCTGTTCCTTCCTTGAAGTTTGCAACCTACAGAGATACATTTACAATTGCCTTCTGGCTGATTGTCATTCAGTTTTGCAGACAACCTTGGGGAAAACGTCTTGCGATAGTATCTTAGTGTTCGGCATCGCACTGGTGCCATCGCTTCTCTATTCAATCCCTTCCTGGACAAGATTTATGGCTGGGCTTCAGGTTGTCAGGCCCAGCTCCAGATTGCGAATTCCTGTTTTCTTTTGTTCTCCTTCCATTCAAATAAAGGAGCAATTTACTTCTTAGTCAGACACATGAAAGAGATGTGGAGAGTTGAATGTATTTTTTTTTGGGGGGGGGGACACAGCCCTCGTGTCTGTTCCTAGATATTCTCTTGGACTCTGAAGTCTTGGTATCGAGCTTTAAGTCAAGGGCTACCTCTAAGCAAAATAGAATGAGTAAAAATAATTCTGGAATTAAGATTGATTATTAGTATTTATGATTTTTTTATGATATATGTGATTTTAGTGATGTTTTTACTGTTTTTACTTGTATTGTATTTATAACCGTTGTTAGCCACTCAGAGCCCATTTCAGAGTGAGCGGCATATAAATGCAATTAATATGTTTGTGAGCCGCCCCGAGTCTTCGGAGAGGGGCGGCATACAAATCCAAATAATAAATAAATAAATAAATAAATAAATATGTTAAAGGGTTAAATAAGGTTCAGGAGGGAAGTGTTTTTAATAGGAAAGTGAGAACAAGAACAGGGGGGCACAATCTGAGGTTAGTTGGGGGAAAGATTAGAAGCAACGTGAGAAAATATTATTTTATTGGAAGAGTAGTAGATGCTTGGAACAAACATCCAGCAGACGTGGTTTGTACATCCACTGTCACTAAATTTAAACATGCCTAGGATAAACATATATCCATCCTAAGATAAAATACAAGAAATAGTATAAGAGCAGACTAGATGGACCATGAGGTCTTTTTCTGCTGTCAATCTTCTATGTTTCAATAATAATAATAATAATAATAATAATAATAACAACAACAACAACAACAACAACAACAACAACAACATTGAGTATGAGGATAATCAGAACTGCAGAAAAAACAAATGCTGCCAACCTGCCTTTTATTGAGGACCTATATACTGCACGAGTCAAAAAGAGGGCGGGGAAAATATTTACTGACCCCTCGCATCCTGGACATAAATTGTTTCAACTCCTACCCTCAAAACGTCACTACAGAGCACTGCACACCCAGACAACTAGACACAAGAAAAGTTTTTTTCTGAACGCCATCACTCTACTAAACAAATAATTCCCTCAACACTGTCAGACTTTCTACTAAATCTGCACTTCTATTCTACTAGTTTTTCTCATCATTCCTATCACCCATTTCCTCCCATGTTGACTGTATGACTGTAACTTGTTGCTTATATCCTAAGATTTTTATTAATGTTGCTTCTTCATTGCTTATTTGACCCCTATGACAATCATTAAGTGTTGTACCACATGATTCTTGACAAATGTATATTTTATTTTATGTACGCTGAGAGCATATGCACCAAGATAAATTCCTTGTGTGTCCAATCACACTTGGCCAATAAAATTCTATTCTATTCTATTCTATTCTATTCTTTACACAAAGTCCAGCAAGAAATAAGTGCAAGCACAGAAGCAAAACAAAAGGCAAAAAACCACCAAAATCTCACGGTCACATGCTTCTTCAAGTGAGATTTTGCTTCCTGTGTATGTATCCGCCCCCAGTCCAGCCAGCTGCCCATGATTGCATGTGGTTCTGCTTCATCATTAAACCATGTTCCCACTCAGCCTCCATGTTTCCAGTATCTTTCTCCCAGCTTGGGACTCAACCTGATGGATATTTCTACCAACAGTTGACATGCCACAAAAACACACCCACTCCTCTATGGATACAGACAGACACACTCTTTCCTAAGGAATGTGTAAATTCGTGCTCCTTTGGGGGGGGGGAGAATTAATACGGAGGATATGAGATTTTTTCAGAAGGAGCATTAAGTGAAATTAAAATATTTCAATGGTGAAATACAAAAATGGACAGAAAAATGGAAACACTTGACTTTTTGGAATCATAATGTTTGAACTTGTTCAAATCAATCAAAACTTGACATATTTTAATGTTTTTTAAAAATTCTGTTATTTGATATGTTTTTTTAAACTACCTTTTTTTAAAACAGAAATTTAAGGAAATTGGTTATAACTTTCTAGAAATGGCGGACCTCTCAGACTTTCAAAGAGGCCAAATTGTTGGTGCTCGAATGGCAGGCGCTAGTGTAACAGAAAGTGCCCGAATGTTTGGCTTTTCAAGAGGTCATGTCTCAAAAGTAATGACTGCTTTTGAAAGATAAGGGAAAATGTCCTCAGCCAAGCATAGGTCTGGTCGAAAGTCGAAGTTGTCTGAGAGAGACCGTCAGACTTAAAAGCGAATTGTAAGAGCGGATCGCAAGACCGCAGCTCCTAAAATCACTGCAGAGCTCAATAGACACATACAGAACCCAGTTTCCACAAAAGCTGTTTGAAGGCAGCTTCAGAAATCTGGATTCCACGGAAGAGCTGCAAGGGGTTTCCATTTTTTTGCCCACCCCCGTATGAAGAAGAAAGGAAAAATACCACGGTCTTGTTTTATCTTAGCTACAGTAGGTTTTTTTTTTTAAAAACAAAACAAAAAGATTTGATGTTTTGCTCCGAAATCCCCGACAGCTTTTGTGGCTTTGTTTTAATGAATTGAAATGTCTCCTTCTATCAATCAAGCTCTGACAGGGCGATATTTGTAACATCTTTGTTATTATCCCCAGGATCCTTTTAAAACTTAAATAGACTTCAATGTGTGATGTTATTGTATTCTAACCAGATATGGATTATTGTTGGGGGACTAGAGAATAGATACACAGTGAGAGGGTCAATAGATGGAAATTAATTTATCTACCTTGTAACTGCTGGATGAAATTGACGTTGAGCGTCAATGAACCAGGAATGCCCTCTTTCTTATTTGTTTCAAGACTAACAAAAACAGATTCTCCTAAATATTTCATAGGTTCTATTACGCAAAACTCCTTCTCAACAAAGTTAATCTCTAGTGATTATCATAACGGAGCCTGCAATTTTCTTATTTACTATCCAATATATCTGTTAAGAAAATCCAAATGTACAGGTATAGTGTAAGTGGTACCTTGCTCAATAATTGCATTGCATTGCATTGTAATTCTATTCTGTTCTGTTCCGTTCCATTTCATTCCGTTCCATTCCATTCTTGCATTCCATTCCATTTCATTCAATTCCATATTTTCTATTCTATTCTACCCTGTTCCGTTCCATTCATAGAAACATAGAAAATTGATGGCAGAAAAAGACCTCATGGTCCATCTAGTCTGCCCATATACTATTTCCTGCATTTTATCCTAGGATGGATATATGTTTATCCCAGGCATGCTTAAATTCAGTGAATGTGGATTTACCAACCACGAATGCTGGAAGTTTGTTCCAAGCATCTACTACTCTTTCAGTAAAATCATATTTCCCCCCAACTAACCTCAGATTGTGCCTCCTTGTTCTTGTGTTCACTTTCCTATTAAAAACACTTCCCTCCTGAACCTTATTTAACCCTTTAATTCCATATTTTATGTTATTATTTTATTTTATTTTATTTTATTTTATTTTATTTTATTTTATTTTATTTTATTTTATTTTATTTTATTTTATTTTATTTTATTTTATTTTATTTTATTTTATTTTATTTTATTTTATTTTATTTTATTTTATTTTATTTTATTTTATTTTATTTTATTTTATTTTATTTTATTTTATTTTATTTTATTTTATTTTATTTTATTTTATTTTATTTTATTTTATTTTATTTTATTTTATTTTATTTTATTTTATTTTATTTTATTTTATTTTATTTTATTTTATTTTATTTTATTTTATTTTATTTTATTTTATTTTATTTTATTTTATTTTATTTTATTTTATTTTATTTTATTTTATTTTATTTTATTTTATTTTATTTTTTGTTCTGTTCCCTTCCAGTCCACTCTGCTCCGTTCTATTCCATTTTCTCAGGAACAGCATTCCATCAGAAACAGTTAAAATAATTAGAAGCAGAAATGAATGCTGCTGGCCCATTGATGGCCATCTGCTGAAGGAAAGAGGCTAAATGAGAACAAATGGTTCATAATTAATTCAGATGTAATTGCAGAAAGGAGGCAAAAAAAAAAAATAGCAGAAAGGAAGATTGGGGAG